>NC_054372.1:99330684-99503184 GCF_017654675.1 Xenopus laevis
GTTGCCCAACTCCTAAATGACGCAATTTGCAAATGCAAGGGAAAGTCCCTTAATGATGACCATTGATTTTTTTAAAAGAGTATATCGCCTGATATATAACACATGCAAATACACATCATAGACTATTTGAAAACACTATTTAAACAAACTTAAGCAAATTGCTATTAGCCTTTTCATGTATACAGAACTGACATATTCCGGAGCACTTTACTAAGATTACTAATCATTGCCATCAGTCCCTGCCGCCCGCAGAGGAGCTTACAATCGAAGAAGTCCCTATCAAATCACACTGACACATACATTTTGGGCAATGGTATCAGGAGGCACTTCACATTCTTCCAGATCCCAATTACAGACCCGCAACAAGCAGCGTTGATCCTGTCACGTCCACAGGCCTTCTTTTATCTCACCTAAAGGTATTACAGGTGGTTAGAAACCGAAAATAATGGGGAGCTCCATCTAATGGGGATAGGGTGTACCAAAATGGCGACCGCCTCAAGTACTACGATGCGAATGAGGTGGAGGTTGCGTTCGAACGTCCTCCATTCAGGTTGCTGCCGACCGTGTTACTTTTTTTTTTATTCCCTAACTTTATTTAGTCCTTGCCTGTTAAGCAATTTGCGTGGTTGATGACGTTGGTTCGCTTGAGTCTGGAATCGAGGCTACGGGAGCAGTGGCTATAAAAGGGGGTAAGTGGACTGTGCGTGGTTACTGTATGGACAGTGCAAAGGGTGTAACATAACTGTGCTATCATTATATACGCGCAGTGCGAATTCTTATCAGCCTAAGAGATAATTCATGTAGTAATTGCAGTTTGTCCTCCAGATACTTACGTCATTGATCTTAAACCTGCCTTACTGGACTACAAATCCCAGCATTCCTAATGGGAATTATAGAGGAACGACAGCACGATAGAAAGCTGAATAAAATGCATAGTTAAAATATTTGAATGTCTTCGTATCATCTCAATGCAGGTCACTAAGTGTGGTTGTTATTTTAAATTTTTAGCATTCATTTTGATGAATTGAAAAGGGAGACAGGCCCGAGGAGTGCACTCTAAATAACATTGCAAGTTACTCACCTGCTTATGTCATTTATCCTGGTTGCTGTAACCAGTGCCACTTGTTTTAAAGGTTATAAAGGCAACAAAAATGTCTGCAGCATTCTGTGTAAAAAAAACAGAAGGAAAAAGTAGAAGTGTAGAGAGGATAAACCCATTTCTGCCTTAAGACTGTGTCGGCAGCTTATTGGCCCGTGTATGGGGCCCCCCGACGGGCTTCACCGATCGAGATCTGGTATCGATCGGGTGGGACAAAACATCCTGTCGGATCGCGGCCGCATCTATTCGTTGATGCGGTCCCGCGATCCAACCGCCCGTTAGGCATCATTAGGATCTGATCGTTGGGCCACGATTTGATCAGCCCGATATTGTCCACCTCAAGGTGGGCATATCGGAGGGAGATCCGCTCGTTTGGCGGATCTCTCCATGTATGGCCACCTTTAGAATGAGATAAGGGAAAATTATAGTATTGTGAAGGCATTAGCTTTCTTCGTATTTTTTCTTGAGACCTACAGTAAGGGCAAGGCCAGATGTGGTGTTTTTACATTGCGTTTTTTTAAAAAGTGGCATAAATACGCCACTGAAACCACACACGACTGTCAACATGCGTTTTTCATGCGTCTTTCAGCACGTAGGTTTCTTTTCCCAACATGCACTTCTCATTGAGAATTTGGACACCATATTTAACACCAACACAGGGGAAGGCTTTTGCGCCTAGGGGGTTTCCTTCTCCTTTAAAAACGCATCGTAAAAACGCCACGTCTGGCCTTGCCCTTAAAGAAACTTGCACTCTCAGGTCCCCAAAAAGTCAGATGCTCCTGTAGGCAGCCAAAAGTAAAGCCCCAGTATACTTGTAATGGATATAACATATGTTTCCCTATGACAGTGGTTAGTGCAACAACTTACATGAGAAGTCTTCCCACTTTTTTTGGTCTAGGATGGTGAAAGCAGTTTGTTTCCCTTTCAACTGATGATCAAGGGAAGGAATGGTGAACCTTGTGATGGGGTGTTGGGGGGTACAATATATTGATTACAGAAATAGTTCTATATTTCCTCTGACTTGGAGTTCACACCTTCATAAAACATGTATTTGTCAAGGGTCCCCAACCTTCTTTGCCCATGAGCCACATTCAAATGTAAAAAGAGCCGGAGGCAACACAAGCATGGGGTGCAAAATAAGGGCTATGATTGGCTATTTGGTAGCCCCTATTTGCACTGGCAGTCTAAAGGAGGCTCTGTTTGGCAGTACACCTGGTTTTATGCAACCTTGCCTCCAATCCAGCAATTCAAAAATAAGCACCTGCTTTGAGGCCACTGGGAGCAACAGTCAAGGTACTGGTGAGTAACATGTTGCTCATGATGAGTCCCTGGTTAGGGACCACTTTGTATCAGTTATGAGAAGTTAAAATGCTTTGTAATGTCACCAAACAGGGCCATCCTTCATCCACCAGTTAGGAATGATGGTTTATAGGGGGCTGGATTATAAAATACCCTTCATGTTTGATATGTGGCCCATCCATTTATGAAACACAGCATTTCTTCACTATGTGCTTTAACATATTTATATATATATATATATATATATATATATATATATATATATATATATAAATGTTCACAAAGTACCTGCACTCCTTCTTTCTTGATGTAAGTGGGTGCCTGGTCAGTCAGGGTATACAGATTCAAGATGGACCAGCACTCCAAGTTTTCAATCAAACAAGTGTTTATTTCAACATCACTCAAGTGTCCTCGGCCCACATTAGGGCCTTTATCGGCCCTAATGTGGGCCGAGGACACTTGAGTGATGTTGAAATAAACACTTGTTTGATTGAAAACTTGGAGTGCTGGTCCATCTTGAATCTATATATATATATATATATATATATATATATATATATATATATATATACAGTATTTATTAATACATTTGATATCTAACTTGACAGGTAGCAGGATGGATTCTATGTCTCCTGAGAGCCACGGATGGTCTGTTCTCCAGAAGCTTAATGAACAAAAATCTATGGGGCTTTTTTGTGACGTGTCTTTGATGGTGGAAGGTAAAATTTTCTTGGCTCACAAAAATGTCCTTTCTGCCTGCAGTGAATATTTCTATGCAGCACTAAGTAGAAATGAGCAGCAACAGTTCTTGGTGCTTGATAATGTTCGCCTGGAGGGATTTAGTCACCTTTTGGATTTTATATACTCTTACAAAATCCCTACATGCCATGTACAAGACTTTATGCAGGCTGCCCAAGTTTTGCAAGTCAATCTCCCTCTCACTGTACAAGTGGTTAATGTTTCTAGCAGCCCTCAGACTAGCGCTGCAAAGGAAGACATTTCCATCCCAGAGGAAGGTTTTGATGTACAAAACAGAGGCTCAGAAAGTAGAGAAATTGTGAGCCAGCAGCTAAGGCGAGGTAGGGATGAGAGTATTTCAAGTGTCAACACCGTCATGTACAGTGAGGAAAGAAGAAGATTTGATACTGTTTCCCAGATGAAAGAGAAAGGCAAGATATTTAGGAGACCTACTTTTTATAAAGAAAGTTTTGTTGTCAGGAATCCTAACTTCTTTGTGCAAAAATCAGTTGATATAGGTGGACTTATGGGAAGAGGAAGTTCTGTGGATGAACCAAGAGAAACCTCATTCCCTAACCCAAGCTTTGCAAGACAATTGCCTATTACTATACACAATGATGGATCATCAGAGGAAGCAGATGATGAAAATGGTGATATGTGCATCAATTTATGTGATGAGCCAGATACCCCTGATAGCTTGGAGCCGTCTCTTACTCTTAATGACTTGTCAAGACATGGGGCATCCATGCCCCCCAAAATGTATTCAACCATAGTTGGGCTGGAGGGAAGTGAAGTCATTGAGAGAGTAGACGGGGATGCAGACGTGGTCCATAAATGTGACAGGTGTGAACTTTTATTAACTTATCCAGAGTTTCTTAATCATCAGGACGATCCAGGGATTAATATACTTCAGTGTGAATTCTGTGACAAACAGTTCAACTACAGGTGAGATGAAATGGCTCTTTAATATTATAAAGTCAAAGTTTTATCAAATGAAGCAATTTGCCAATGTTCTGTTATTTTTTACATGCAGGTTTAGAAAAGCTAACTATGAATTAAGGAAATGCTTATACACTGTATATAATCTTCATATCTTCTTTGAAGGCAAGAGGAATTGTCCTCTTTTTGAAAGAAAGACATGCTCCCAATTTAACCTGGTGGTACATATTAGGGATGCACCGAATCCAGGATTCGGTTCGGGATTCGGCCAAGATTCGGCCTTTTTCAGCAGGATTCGGATTCGGCCGAATCCTTCTGTCCGGCCGAACCGAATCTAAATCCTAATTTGCATATACAAATTATGGATGGGGAAGGAAATCGCGTGACTTTTTGTCATAAAACAAGGAAGTAAAAAATTTTTCCCCTTCCCACCCCTAATTTGCAAATTCGGATTTGGTTTGGTATTTCGGACGAATCTTTCGCAAAGGATTCGGGGGTTCGGCCAAATCCAAAATGTGGATTTGGTGCATCCCTAGTACATATTACTTATAAACATATTTATTAAGCAACATCATATGCCACAGCCCTGTACAATAAATGGTTGTATGGATTGAACATACAGATAAAATACATATACAGTAAATACTAATGCTTAAAAAATAATAACTGATACAAAAGGTGAAGAGAGCCCTCAAAAGAGCTTGCAATCAGTTATCTCAGTTTTCCATTTGTTAACACTGTTCTCTCAATAATGAATTGTACACAACACATCTTATCTTTTGCAGAGAAATGGCTTGTACTGAGGGAAGCTGCACAAGTCACAAAGCTAGTGTGCATTATTTTATCTTTTCGTTATATTGCCTTATATGCTGACAATGTATAATGGCTCGGACATTCAGTTTTAACAAATGGAGGCTTGTTGCATTTTGCTGAATGGGATGTGATTTCTCTCTTATCTGTATTGAAATGACAGGGCATTAAAATAATAGGGCTTGGATAATAACATACAGTAGGGCTGGTCTTCCCACAGATAGCAACAATGAGTGTCACTCTTGGCTGCCTTTACAGTTACTATTGTCACTAATATGAGCCATATAAGCTAGCGAGATCCACAACAGACACTCTGTTATTGATTCACAGGGGTGACCATTCCAGTATATAAAACACAAATCATAAAAGAAATCTTGCCTTCTGGCCACTATCTATATCTATGTGCTCTTTGCAATAGCAGGCAGCACCATTAGCTCCTCTGGGAGTTCCTTACACAAGAAGGTATCCTTCCTGCACTGTGTCCTGCTTAGGGAGCACTTCCTAAGATTTCTACTACAGGTGTGGGATCTGTTATTTGGAAACACATTCTACAGAAAGCTCCGAATTATGGAAAGGCTGTCTCCCATAGAATCCATTATAATCAAATAATTCAATTTTTTTTCTTTGTAATACCAAAACAGTACATTGTACTTGATCCAAACTAAGATATCATTAATCCTTACTGGAAACAAAACCAGGCTATTGGGTTTATTTAATGTTTACATGATTTTCTGGTAGACTTAAGGTATTCCAGATTACAGAAACATCCGTTATCTGGAAAATCCCAGGTCCCAAGCATTCTGGATAACAGGTCCCATACCTGTACAATCAAATACCTTTCCCCAGGACAGCCTTCCAGGGCCTGCTCCTTCCAAAATACTCCTGCTTCTAGGACTTGACAACTAAAGTCTTTAAACAGATAAAATGTTCTCTATTTAGCAACACCTTCAGTGAAGCTTACATGAAGAACTTAAATGCAAAACATAACTTTTGACATATTCCTTGATCACTCTACCATACCCAGTAAGATTGTTGCCTAGGCTGTCATTGGGAGTTGAGTGGAGATCTGGTAAATAGTAGAGATGAACAGTCATTAAAGCTGATTACTGTCAGTTATCTCTTATTGATACAAAAAGGTAGACGTCGTTGGTGGGCAGACATTATAATAGGTTAGTTTTGATTGAAAATAGTACAAAGTGCAGTAAACAGATGCCCAATGCCATGCATTTTTATTGATCGATGCAAATTAGGGTTCCTTTTGGTGTAACACTTGCAAGTTTAAGTGCGTGTTTATCTAAATCTAATTTTACATGTGACACCAATAAAGGGGCCAGTGGTGAAACCAAGAGAACTATGGAAATACAGGGGGGAGGGTCAAGGTTGATATTAATTCCCAGGTTAACATGAATCCATATGTGCAATTGTGTATAATTCATCAGCGCAAGTTGAGCACATCTTTGCCTCTTGGTGCTTGATTCTGAGGAGAGTGTGTAGGCACAAGTACCTTTGTGCATAGTGTCAATATACACATTACATTTCCAATCATAAATGACTGAATTGAAAAAATGGAACTGGAAATGATACTAATATGAATGCATTGGACTCAGTTGTGTCAGGTGCAACTCCATGACAACACTGAAATGCTGAGGAAAACTGCATTGTGGGGAAAAAACATGGCGATTGCACTGAAATTGCACTTTGCAAAACTTCATGTGTTTGCCATCCTTTTAGGCATACATTTGAAACTCAGCTTGAACTGCGTAGGTCTTTCTAGTCATAACTTTGACAGTGTGCCATGAGTATACAGGTATGGGACCTATTATCCAGAATGCTCAGGACCTGGGGTTTTCCGGATCTTTTCGTAATTTGGATCTTCACGCCTTAAGCCTACTAATAAATCATGTAAACATTAAATACACCCAATAAGATGGTTTTGCTTCCAATAAGGATTAATTAGATCTTAGTTTAGATCAAGTACAAAGTATTGTTTTATTATTACAGAGAAACGGGAAATCATTTTGTAAAATTTTTGATTATTTAAACATAATGGAGTCTATGGGAGACAGCCTTACGTAATTCAGAACTTTAAGGGTTTCTGGATAATGAATCCCATACATGTAATATGATTCTCACAGAACTCACTCTATATTTTACTTTGTGTTCTGTTTACCTTCTGTATGATCAGTAGTAATCATGAACTCAGTGGATATCTCTAGGTTTATACAGTTTTCTTAAACTAAATTTCCTCCTATTTTCAGTTGCCAGCTTTCTTTGCATATGTCAAGCCACCATGACAAGAAATTCTACCAGTGTGACCAATGTGGTAAAGAGCTAAGCACCCTGAAAAAGTTACATGACCACATTGCGTACCACTCAGATGCGAGACCACACAAATGCCGTCTATGTGACAAAGCCTACAAAGTGAAAAGTAAGCTTGCAGCATTCTCAAACATAACCTTTTATGTTGGTATCTGTGGTACTGTAAATGTACAGAAGTAAATGTTACCAAACTTATAGCTATGATTATGAACGGAAGAATGTGATTTGTTAAAATACCTAAAACAAAGATATGTTTCTTGGTAGTTCATTAACTGTATCAGAGGAGAAGATGGGGAGGTTCCAGGCGTACCTACTAAGTGGCAGGGCCACCATCAGAAATCATTGGGCCCCATACGACAACATTTTCTGCCCCCCCTCCCCCAAGTAAAAACAATTGGTAACCAATCCCTCCCCCAAGTGTTTAGTAAAATACAAACTTTAATTTCACTGCGCCTGTATACCGTCTTAACATCTTGGTACCCTCCCAGGCATTAACCCGTTCCTTGACTTTTAAGCAAATTTTATTTTTTAATCTGTGTTGGGAAATTTTCATGCATTCAGTTGTTTTATCAGAGAGCATCATGTTTGATTATAAGTAGTATGGGGTCAGATACAAGTACAAGGGCACCCACATTGGCCTACCCTAGATGGCATAGTGAATTTATTTGTAATTAATAAAGCTGGGAAATATGGATTTGTAATCCAGTGGCCATCTCTGAGTCAAAATGAATCAGTTTATTCTTGTATTTCATGATTAAGTGCCTTGGAGGGCACAAAAGGCTTAGGGCCAAGTAGTACTTTTTTAATGAATCTACAATAAACATTAGATTTTTAACTTTGATTTTGGTGGCCCTTTTGGCCAACACCCCCGTCTTTTGCATGCTGTTGGGTTTTCCAAGTATGTGTGCCAGTGTTACTTATGTTGGTGTTAAGCAGTACATTTTATTGTGGAATGGCCAATCAGGGCAATGTATCAGGAATATTTTATGCTGCTATCTGCGCTGCATTATATTTTTCACTTTAATGATTAAAGTATAGAAGAGATGGTAAAGGTTTATATAGTCACAATGTTTGCATTTTCCTAAACATCATTTTTGTTTTGCCTCTTTTTTTAGATAAATCATAAAAGGAAAAACAGTGGGGGCTTAGGGGGAAGTGTAAGATGGCCAATTTATTACTAGTATGAGTGGGTGGTCATGCACATATTACATGCAGACTCTATATATTTTTCTTTAGATAGGATATGGCTGCAGGAGGTACTCATAAAAAGAAGTGATTCTGCAAGAAGAGATGAGCTCAGCAGAACCTTATGTTTTCAAACTCTCTTTTCTGACACCAAGGTGACATATGTTTTTTGTTGGGTGAACTTCTTGACCTGCAACTGTAATGAACAGCTCCAGCCTCCTACACCCTTTCATTTTGCTGTTCTTTGCTTAGTTACCAGACTGCCTTATGCTTAAAGCATTGTTTTTCTGTATTTTAATTTGAGGGCGAAGACATCAAGGTTCTTTTTTTTTTTATTAAAGTCATTTAATTTAAGGTTAGTTTAGTCATTCATTTTCTGTTCCTTAGATAATTATCAAGATCTTTCTTATTCTCTAGTACCAGGTTTATGATTTTTGCAGTAAACCATGGTGATCCAAAGACGAGTTTCTGCTATCTTCTTCCTATTCATATAAATGGAAAAAGGCAGATGCTTCTAGCAAACGGGCAGCAGTAGGATGGCACTTTGAGATGACATACTCAAGTTAGGGAGTGACAGGCAGTGCAGCCCACCTTGCTTGGGACCATGTCCTTACCAAGGACCAGGCTGATCTGCTTCATGATGCTGCTTTTTGCAACATGCAGTCTTGATCCTGCACGCTTTGCAGAGACTGACAGAAGTGCTCTGTAAGTGCACACTAAAGTGTGTGTTCTTTTGCTTCTGGAGGAAGTAAATGACCTCTATCATATTTAAATCTGGAGACTTTTTTTACATTACAGTAACAGTAAATTTTCTGAGATTAGGCAAAACTCTACTGTATGTCAATTCACTCTCAATCACCTCCTTTATAGTCATTCTTGTGCAGTGTGCTGTTTTATTTAAACTATGCTAATGCTGTTGGTACAGTGGTTCTCATGCATGATACATGACTGACTTCACAACTGTATTGTAAGGTCCTTTATAGGGCACCCTTACCTAAAATCAGAGCCCCACTCTAGATGGAAAAAGCAGTAGTCTTCTGTGCATGCCCCCCCCCCTCCGAATGCTCTATCTCCTACACCTGGAGGTAGCTCCCAATGTGGGCGGCCATGTTGGGGCACACTCATGTGCATAAAGAGTGAGCTGTGGCACATGCTCATTATGTTGCATGCATGTCCCCCAAAATGGGAGCTCCCTCCCAATGAGCCGAAATGTCTTTTTTTCTATAGTTTTTTATGTCGCAGTATATTTTCATGTGAGCTGGGTCAGAAAAGCAAAACATTTCATAGCTTTCCTTGTACAGAATGTACAATGTGTTTTTCTGTTTATTGCAGCTTTGAAAGGGCTTACCAAAAAACGGTTAAACATTTTGCAGCAGTCTATGGGACTATATTCAACCCTCAGACAGATTGCAATTTGATGGCTGCACTTGTTCCCCATATGTAGTTCCCAAGCTGCCAGATTGTGATGGTTTTACAAAATAAGTCAGTTGTCTTGCTCTTAAATCATCTCGGCTTTTCTTGGCAAAGGGCAATTAGACACAGTCAAATATTGTCCAGGTTAAAGACTATTTATTTTCCCACATCTGTCACAATGTAATTTTTTTCCCTTCCCTGTATAAACACGGATTCTTTGTTATACACTGGCTTCTTTGCAATATTTAAGAATTACATTTGCTTTGGTAATGAACTGAGAAGTTAATAATCATTTTGCATTGCAAAAAAGGCAATTACAGGCTGTCAGGATGTTTAGTGTCGGAGTTCATCTGAGTACTGCAGATGTCTTAGAAGAACATTTGGTAAGTGAAAGGGTGAATTCTAATGGGAAATAAAGGAAGGGTTTTTTTTTGTCACAGAC
This sequence comes from Xenopus laevis, assembly GCF_017654675.1. NCBI lineage: Eukaryota > Metazoa > Chordata > Amphibia > Anura > Pipidae > Xenopus > Xenopus laevis. The sequence continues at coordinate 99,340,929 of NC_054372.1, forward strand.
ATCATTTAGTCATGAGCACAAAAGAAACTCCTACCCATCTCTGATTCATTTGTCAGTTGCATTGGATATTCTGCTGCTGAATGCACAGCTTTAAGAAAGAGACCATCCTCTTTGGAATTTTCCCCTTCTGTAAAATTCTGTGTGAATTGTTTAAGGCTAAAGATTTCACACTTCAGACTTCCTTCTCTGTGGTGTCTCCTGGTCGTCTCACGGAAGTGGGAAGACACATTCCACACCATAAATGAGAGCTATTATTTAGGTGTCTTTCCGGAGGTATGCCTCTTACCTTGATACAGCAGGAAACTGCACATTCATTCACATTTACAACAAATTCTGCCACACATCCCTACCTGCCAGGAAACAGTATAAATTCAGATATTTGTCTGGGTTGTGATTTCTTTGGTGAAAGGTTATTTTCGTTACTAACGCTTAAAAAAAGTTTACAAACACTTAAAATATCTGTTTTGTGCAATAACCCATAGGAATCCATCAAATATATGATTTCTATATATGGTCTGTCACAGACAGGGCAAGGCTAAGTGCTGATTGGTTGCTGTAGATAACTTCCCTGATCCAATTTTACCCAATGTTAAGTTGGCCATACACGGGCCGATAAAATCTGCCGACAGACCGAGTCGGCAGCTTATTGGCCCATGTATGGGGCCCTCCGACGGGCTTCCCCGATTGATATCTGGCCGAAAGTCGGCAAGATGTCGATCGGACAGGATTAAAAATCCTGTTGGATCGCGGCCGCATCTGTTCGTTGATGCGTGTATGGCCACCTTAAGTAAGTTAAACCCTCCCTTCTAAGATATCAATTTACTCACTAACTAAAAAACTCTGGAATAATTTTGGGTCAGACCCACACCTGTTTAAAAAAAAGTCTCCACCAAATGGTCTGAATATTTATCAAAGTCCGAATTTATCTCAGTATTTTCTGATACAAACTCCAATGAAATCCGCTCTGGGTTTTTACGCTTATTTATTATTACATTTTCCCAAAAATTTGCATTGTGATAAAAAATCTAATTTTTACTTATTTTTCATATGATTTTCACAAATTTTTCAGATTTTTCACCCAAAAACTCAGATTTTTGCCTGAAAACTTTGGGGTATTGCACGAAACCCAGTGCACATCAAAAAATCTTTGGGACTTCTCCCATTGACTTATATGCAATCTCGACAAGTCCGATTTTAGTCCGATCTAGTGTCTCCAACTGATTTGGTAAAATTTATTTACAATTATAATGAATTAATCTCTGCTGAGAGTTGAAGGATACAACAGTTCATGCTAGTAAACTTAGGCTATGGAAACATTTTCACTAAAGATAACTTCTGCTAGACCTTTTTCATATTGTCCCAAATATGATGAGACTCATGTAACTCTATTTCATTATCTATAATCTATCATGTTCAAAGGTTTGTCTTTTTTGGAGGGAGGTCACTAGATTCTTGAACACTAAACAAGAATAAAACTACCCCCCTGTTTTGTATTATTGCATATGGAAAATAACATGCTTTTTTAAATTTCTAAATCAAAATCAATTTCCCAAGAAACAAAGTCACTGACAACTTTGATTTCGGCTGCCTCCAAGAAAGCTTTACATTACTAGTTAAAAAAAAGTCTCCATCAATAGATGGTATCTTCCCATATCTGAACCAAATTAGTTGGCAGGAAGCTTTAAAAGTTAAATCAAGTGAGAATAGTTCCAGAGAGTTCTTCGGGCTTACATGGTCTCCTTACTTTCAGGTCTGCAACTCTAGAGACCAAATATTTAGGTTCCTCTATCTTTAAAGCCATGTCATGATTTTTTATGATGTATTTTTTATTTCTAATTACACTGTTTAGATTGCAAATAATTCACTCTACAATATAAAATTTAATTCCTGAACCAGCAAGTGTATTTTTTCAAGTTGTAATATTAGTTTGCAGACATCTCAGGTCATTTTGCCTGGCCATGTGTTTTCAGAAAGAGCCAGGACTTTAGGATGGAACTGCTTTCTTGCATGCTGTTGTCTCTCTTACTCAATGTAACTGAATGTGATGCAGTGGGACCTGGCTTTATCAATTGAGTGCTGTTCTTAGATATACCAAGGAGCTGTTATCTTGTATCAGGGAGCTGTTATCTTCCCATTAGTAGGCGGGTGGGGGGGGGGGAAGGGAGGGGGAAGATATCACTCCAACTTGCAGTACATCAGTAAAGAGTGTCTGAAGTTTATCAGAGCACAAGTCACATGACTTGGGGCAGCTGGGAAAATGACAATATGACTAGCCCCATGTCAGATTTCAAAATTAAATATAAAAAAATAGGTTTGCTCTTTTGAGAAACGTATTTCCGTGCAGAATTCTGCTGGAACAGCACTATTAACTGATGTGTTTTGAAAAAAAAAATTCCCATGACAGTATCCCTTTAAAGTTATGACAATCGGGTATTCTGGACTTTCCTGTAAGCAATGGGTTTTTTTTTGTTGTGTTCTTTCTTTCTTTCTTTCTTTCTTTCTTTCTTTCTTTCTTTCTTTCTTTCTTTCTTTCTTTCTTTCTTTCAATTCTCTACATTCACTGGTTTAGTCAATTGGTTAACTTATAGTAAGTTATTTCTATTTATTTTCTCCATTCAATATTGTTGATCTTTTGATAAATAGCATGCTTTTTTGTTAATTGTAGCTGTTTATCGAATCTGCATGGTATTTGCTGTCATGTTGATTTTTTGCTCTTTATGTAAAATTCAATAAAATATTTGAAACATGGTAAGTTAGCCCCACTTAGGGGCAGATTTATCAAAGGTCAAATTTCGAAGTGCAATATACTTCGAAAATCAACCATCGAATGGCTATACTTCGACTTTGAATATCAAAGTCGAAGTTTTTTTTTAACGAATTTGACCGCTTTGCGGTCGAAGTAAAATCGTTCGATCAAACGATTAAATCGCTCATATCGAGCGATTTCAGCAATCGATCAAATGATTTTACTTTGACTACAAAAAACGTAGAAAAATGCATTAGAAGGTCCCCATAGGCTAACATAGCACTTCGGCAGGTTTAATTTGGCGAACTATTGAAGTTGAAGTTTTTTTAAAGAGACAGTACTTCGATTATCGAATATTCGAACTATTTTACTTCGAATCGAAGTCGTAGTATCCTATTCGATGGTCGAAGTATCCAAAAAATTACTTCGAATTTTGATTTTTTTTACTTCCAAATTTCCTCCAATTCACTTCGACCCTTGATAAAACTGCCCCTTAGTCTTAAAAAGGCCCTATACTGGCATTTGGTATAGGACTCACTTATATATACCTATAGTCTTCTTTTCATGAAGCTGTTAATGCACCAGGTGGCACATTTGCCATGGCATCTTATGTCATGGTGGCTCCTGCTTTAATAAACATACCTCCATGTTTTCAGATTTAAAGTGTATTAAATGACTGTTCGATGATATAAATGTCTTAATGTTAGATTCTTGTGACCTAGGGTGTCACTTTATTTTTCTTAACACTGGTGCAGTGTCTCGGGGGGAAGTTGCCTTCACTTTTCTACACTCTCTTCAAAGTATGGGTGACAAAAATCTGATATATACTGCTACTGCTTTCTGAAGAGGATCTGCATTTGTTTTCCCACCAGTGATTTACATCAGTGCCGTGGCAAGAAAACATCAGACAAATGTCTCATGTCTCAGGGTCCTTATAGTGCAAAGTCTGATTATATCATTGATATTTACTATTTTTTATAGGGAGCCTATGTAACTGATTCCTGTAAATCCAGGCTGAGCCAAAGGGACCTGCCCTGGTTCCAAGGGCTCCCACAATGAACTATAAATCTATATATCCAAGATATATGTCCCAAGGCTCATTGAAAATGTATAACAAATCACATTTCAAATGGTACATACTGACCTCACATGGCCCACTTTACGCATTTAATACCCTCCGGTACTTAACACCTATGATTATGTACCGGAGGGTATGAAACACGTACGGTGGGCCATGTGTATGTACCATTTTAAATGTGATTTGTAATACATTTTTAATTAAGCATTGAGCCTTGGGACAAATATCTTGATTATAAACCTGTGTGATATTGTAATTATAATATTACAATAGTGCAGTTTGCCACTAACCTACACATGACTTGTCATAAACAAGGTTATATATGTATACAGCAAATAAGCTGCAGAGGTTTTTCTTCATTCCAAATGCCTGTTTGGGTTAAATGACGAAGATTGCCAACATTAAACTCACACAGGGTCTCCTTAAACATTGCTTGTGCCAAAAGACACCAAAGTTTTATTTTGTTCAGGCAAACTTACGAAGAATGCTGCGCTTTTTATCAGCATGAACCCCAACGTGATTAGTAAACTCACAAGGGGTTTCCATTAAAGATTGCTCGTACTGAAAAAGCATGAGCATTAAGCAATCTTAAATGGGCCATAAGCATGGTGATATTACTGGCTAAACTAAAAGTGAATCAAAGAAAAGGCCATTTGAAGTAATTAAGTATTAGTACACCAAGATTCGTTTACAGTGAGCCTGCCCTTTCCCACTCCATGAAATGCTTGATGATTGCATATACCCATCAGACAGCTGACCTTCAATGAATCATGTGTAATATTGTAGCGTGTCATCTGTGAATATAGCTGATAGAAATGGAGAAGCTGAAAGTAAGGTAATGGAGAAATGATGATGTTGAAACCTAAGGCTATGGGCACACAGGCTGAAGGCTCAGCTGCTTTCAGATTTTGTATTTTAGCAAGCTGAGAGAAGCAGATCTGCTCTGTGCTCCTACTCCATTGATTTGAATCCAATCAGCCTGCACACAGCCTGCACACACGGAGCTAAAGTTGAGGTCAGTCCAAATACACCAACGGAGGCATCTCTGGGCTGACCTCCGCTTCACTCAATGGAGCAGGGTCAGAGAGCAGATCCATTTCTCTCAGCCAGCAAAAATACTCAGTGTAAGATTAGCAGGAGCCTTCAGCCTGTGTGAGCCTAAAGTATTGGCTTTTGGAGAGAGGCTGGAGGTTGCTACCTATTATTACTATTAAAAAACAAGTTTCCTTTCAGATTTTCTTTAATGATGCTTTGTGTTTTATTTTGTATAGATTGTTCTCTACCTGCAATTTTCTGTTGGGGACTATGGCAAGGGCACATGGAGAGAGTCTGGCTGTTTTGCCAAGTCTAGTTTGACTCACCGAAACATATGGTATCACAATACCCCAAATTGCTCTCCATTGTACCCTATGAGAATTGCATATTCTCCGGATAATACTCCCATTCTTCCTGTGTTCCTGAGTACAATTATGGTATCCGTTATCCGGAGACTTATTATCCAAAAGGCTCTGAGTTACGAATTAAAAAAAATCTCTCATATACTTCATCATAAGCAAATAATCCAAAATTTTAAATGATTTTCTTTTTCTCTGTAATAAGAAAAGGTACCTTGTACTTGATCCAAGATATATTTAATCCTTATTGGAGGCAAAACCAGCCTATTGGGTTTATTTTTATATATAGGGTATATTACATGATTTTCTAGTAGACATAAGGTATGAAGATTCAAATGATGGTCTCATACCTGTAGGATATTGAAGAGTTAGAAGTATTTGAATGCAATGCTTTACACATTACTTTCTCTGTATTTAAAATGGCAAGTTTAACATAAAACACTGAACTTGTGCCGTTTGCAGATGATCTTACACAGCATATCCGAGTGAAACATTTGGAAGCATCTAATGGCAAGCCACCATTGCTCCAGCTTTGTGAGTTTTGTGGGCAAGCTGTGAAGCATTACAAGAGCCACAAAATCTTTTGCAGGTATGTCTAGGTTGTATATAAAAGCACAGCAGATTTTTGCAGACATCTTTTTAAGACAAGAGGGGAAGCCTGTAGTGATGTGAAGGTCAGGATAAACTTATCCCGCACCTGATCCTAACCCACAAAATGTTGCCATTGTATGACCCACACCCAACCCGTGTGTACACTAATTCTGTCCATGCCTCTGGTTAAAAGACAGCGAATCTTTGGGAGCAAAGGAAGAGTGTACATCCCCAGTCTGACCTGTACCCAACACTAACCTGCAGCGGTCACCCAACTTTCAACCCAAACACACCCAACTGGTTTGGGTTAACCTACACATCAAGACGCCTGCAGCAATGAAATATAAACAGTTACACCCAGATTCAGATCCTTTGCTCAGCATTTCTATATGGGCTCCTGTGTGAACTTGCTTAGCACTGGATGTACCTTTAGGCATAAACAGGGTAGGGCAGAATGAGTTGTGTTGGGCAGTTGACACACCATTGTACCCCGTAATCAGCAGTAATCAATCAATATTTATGCTTCAGTTATTTATTTCACATTCAAGAAACAAATCAATCAACCAATCTATAAGTCAAAGAGAAATACACAGTACAGGTACAGGTATGGAATCCCTTATTCAGAAACCTGTTATCCTAAACCCAACGTGTCCATTTTCAGCAAATCGAATTTTTACAATGATTTCCTTTTTCTCTGTAATAATAAAACAGTAGCTTGTACTAGAGCCTTACTATGCTGCATGATTCAATACTGAAGGCAAAACAATGGGTTTGGGTTTATTTAATGTTTCATGATTTTAAGCAGACTTAAGGCATGGTGATCCAAATTACATGTTAAACAAGTGGGCAAAAAGATGGTCAAAAGGTTGGTCAGCACTGTATTCATCAGCATGGGAACATAGCCTGAATGAACCTGAAACAACACATTTATGGGTAATGTAATGCAATAAAAGTCCTAAACACTGCAATAAGTCTAGTAACCTCTAACAACCAACTAGTGCTTGTCTTCAGATAGGCATCCAATGAATGTTTATGCTGATTGGATACTACAACACGTTTACTACTGTATATTACCTTAGATTTTCAGTATTACAACATTGGTAGCTAATGAGAATGCATACATTTTAACTGTATTTTTATATATATTTTCTTTCTGTTTGGTTATGCAGTGGCATTAAGAAGTTTAAGTGTGATTTCTGTGTGCAGTCATTTCACCGTATTTCGGAACTGAAGAGGCACACGTGGACACATACCGGAGAACTCCCATATCGTTGCAAAGTAAGCATGTTGCCTTTACAATTTAGATTAAATTAGATATAGTAGATGAGTTGTTGAACATATGTGTTACAGTGATTATTATTTGCTGGGATGTCCATATCCATGAGATTTCTTATTCAACTTATTCATTTTAATCTCTATTAGATTTGTGGGAAAGGATGTCGGCACCCAAGTAATATGAAGAAACACATCCGTACGGTACATAAAGCAGATATGCGAGTACAGATCAACAGAGAGCATGCATCCCCAAGGTTCTGCAAGAACAGAAGGCCTCCAACAAAATTACCAGGCCAGATTCTGCAGCAGACATTGCCCCCTGACCTTACAGTCATGCAGTCAGCAGCTGCAATGATTCCTGACCAAGTCAATCAGATGGACTCCTCTGTGCCCCCTGTCTCTCTAGGATATATTTCCATCTCTACCGTGGCTGATAACACTGCCAATGATTTCAGCTTGTTTTCCACTCAGAATATTTCTGCTGAGCCTACTAGGCCTTTGTAACAGGAACAAATTCCAATACTTTTGTTTAAACACACTTTGTTGTTACAAAAATAACATTTATCAGGATCCAAAAGGATCAGTTCTGTTACACAAACCAAGAGTCTGACTGTGGTAATGAGTCCTGAAGAGCTGTGGATACAAAGTATTGCAATTACTATCAGTGACAGGATGTAAACAATGAGGCTGATAATCAAATGCCTGGTACACTTAATGCTTCTCCATGATGCTCCCCATCAGTGCTCTCTATTATTTTAAATGTTTATGGTCTACTTACATATAAGAGCCAAAGCATTGACCTGGTGTTTACAGCTTAGGGCTATGGCACATATACGGAATGTTTTGATCATCTCTATTGCGCTTCTCGTCTACTCGTAGCACTCGTCTACTCGTAGCACTTTCTACTGTTATTAAGGGGAAATGGGTCCACAGCATTTTGATTTATTAATGCACATGATACTTCCTGGTGCACCAGATGCCTTCATCTTCATCCACACCTGACAAGCAGGTCTTCCACAAATGCTTGTGTGGTTTTCCTACAAGCTAATAAAATGTGTATGGCTCAGTTTGATCCACCAAGAGGAATCTATGTGTGTCCTTTTTGTGGTGTAGTGGACTTTGACTTGGAGAAGCTTTTGGGCACAGTGAGCACCAGTGCTTCATGGTAAAGTTTACAGTGTGTGCAAAAATGTATTATATTACATAGTTACATGCAGAAATGTGTCATTTTCAGCAGTCTTTGCATGCAAAAGATTTCCATTGACATTTCTTATGCTTTGATAGGTTTTAAGCTACACATATTTCGTAATTTGTTAATTAATGGTGCTCACCTCTATCAAGGAGATAAGGACAAGGTTAAATTTACAGTGTGATAGAAATAAAGCTACAGAGTTCTCTGTACAAGGAAGGAGTGATTCGCTTTATAGAAAATGGGAATAGCAAAATGTCCATTTTAAAATAACTGCTCTGACCCACTCCCGATAACTGATATTAAGTAACCCATCATAATCCATGATTTTAGTGAATTTTATCTCAACTGCGCACAATGATAGAAAACTCCATGGGGTGGGGGAATTCACAAAAGTGTTGGTTCTTAAAGTGCTGATCTCAAAACTGTAAAAATGTCCTAAGCACGACAAGTTCACATAAGGTATCTTATAGTTTTATGGATTTGTCGTAATGCCACCAAATTTTTTTTTTCATTATGGCTGAGAAAATCTTGTTGTTGGTTTAATATTGGGGTGAGCAATAATTATTTTGCACAGGCATGAATCATGGAGAACTAATGGAAGACTTATATTGTCATGGACCGTCTATAGCAGGGGTCCCCAACTTTTTTTTTTTTACCTGAGCAACATACAAATGTAAAAAAAATTTTGGGGAGCAGCACAAGCCTAAAAAAGTCTCTTGGGTGACAAATAAGGGCTTTGATTGGCTATTTGGTAGCCCAAATAGCGGTCCCCAACCTTTTTTACCTGTGAGTCACATTCAAATGTAAAAAGAGTTGGGGAGCAACACTAGCATGAAAAAAAGTTCCTGGGGTGCCAAATAAGGGTTGTGATTGACTATTGGTAGCTCCTACATGGACTAGCAGCATAAAAAAGGCTCTTTTTGGAAGTACAAATGGTTTTTGTGCAACTAAAACTTGCCTCCAAGCCTGGATTTAAAAAAACAAGCACCTGTGTTGAGGTCAGTGGGAGCAACAGCCAAGGGGTCGTAGAGCAACATGTTGCTCATGAACCACTGTTTGGGGATCAATGCCCTATATGGACTGGCAGCCTACAGGAGACTGTTTGGAAGTGCACTTGTTTTTTATGCAGCCAAAACTTGCCTCCAAGCCTGGAATTAAAAAATAAGTACTTGCTTTGAGGCCACTGGGAGCAACATCCAGGGGGTTGGTGAGTAACATGTTGCTCATGAGCTACTGGTTAGGGACCACTGATCTATAGTAATAAACTAAATCAACGACTTCCTGTATTTTCTTTTTCCTTGAAGAGGTTTCGCTAGTCATCCAACTGGCTTTCTCAAAATACAGCAAGTCCAGTTGATTTGATTTATTATAGATTATTATAGATATACCATGCCCTGGATGAATGAGAATCTTCACAGACATATTGACATGGACAATTTTGATTGCTAACTAGATTTGTATCTGAAGTGAGCTGAGGCTGTTCTTACTCATTCCTGAGCAATGCCAAGCCAAATATGTGGGAGAGCCACATCTGGAGTCTTTTATTGGATAGCACTGCTTTAAAACATGCTCATCTCCAGCTGTAAGGAGAGTGTGTAGTTCAGCAAGTGCTGAAGGGCTGCAAAGTGGACAGCCCCGGAGTAAAAAGCTGCTGCTGGACAGAAGATTCTGAGCTTTGCTAGGACCCATTAACCCGAGCTTGAGAAAGGCTTCCGCTTTGTCTTACATTCAGAGGCACGGAGCCAAGTTTCAGTGTGTGAAATTATTACTCTTGGTTCACATTCAGCCATGAAAAATGTTGACAAGACAATTCACTAATTAGTTGTTTGTATCACTTACTTGTACATGGTCAGATTTTTTACTTGATGAGTTATTTAACGGTGTCCAAATTAACTTCAGTTCTGTAATTGACATGTTTAATGAGGTGTTTGTTTGAAACACCCAAATTGAAATAGAGGTCGTGGATTTCTCTTTGCTGAAATATTCGGCACATCATCCATGTTCACTTTCTACTCCGTTAAAGAAAAATGTACCTCATCTCTCCCTTCTCCCTCTGAATATACATTCCTGATAATTCTTCACCTAGCGTATCATTTGACACCCACAGAAGCAAAGGAAAACAATACTTCCGTTCTACTTTTGTACACTAATTTTATTCATATGTTGAATTATTTTAGGGTAAGTCCCCTTAATAATTCTGCTTTTAAAACTATTAAAGGGGAAATAAACCCTCAATATACCTCTTCGATATACTCTCCAGCGCTCTAATGCAGGCTGCTGAAATAAGATATTAAATCCTGCTACCCAGCCTTATATAAGTCATCTTGTATTATATAATATAGGTTAATTACTGTGCAGTACTGACTTGCTAGTGTTGTTTAGGTTTTGTATGCTGGGAAATCTGTGTAGTGTGGTGACAGAAGGCTTTCAGAGCAGTGCTTCAGTTCCAACATTCCCCAGTATATTATCAAGGGTTAAATGCACGCCAAGATGTAAAGTCTACCAATACCAGGACTAGACTCTTAAAGGGTTTGTTTAACTGCACATGAAAGTAATTATAATCAGAAAACTGCAATGGCCCAGGGTCCTTCCAGTGATCATGGGGGGGGGGTCACCACAACATTTTTACATTTTCCTTTAACTTTTAGTATGTTATAGAATGGCCTATTCCAGCAACTTTTCAGTTGATTTTTTAAATAGTTTAGTATTTGCTTTCCCATGTTCCAGCTTTCAAGTGGGTGTCACTGACCTAAGCAGCTTAAAACTATGACTCTATGTGTACAATATAAAATACTGTAATCCTGTAATCGATTCCCAATGCACAGATAATCCCTCTACGTAGTTAAGGTGGCCATAGACGCACAGATAATATCGTACTAAACAAATTTTCGTATGATATTCAGTGCGTGTATGGTGGGAAAAGAGCCAACTGATATCAGCAGAAGACTTGGATATCGGTCAGCTCGTTGATTGGGCTGGACGGAAAATTTTGATTGGGTGACTTTAAAGGCACCCAAACATTGGCCATTGTTAGTGTTGAAACGTCAGATACAGGTAGAACTCTATTGTTTCTGACAATTCAGCTCTACACATGTGTATTGAAACAAAAGATCTTTTCCAAGAAAGATCGTAATTGTTACGTCTATGCCCACCTTTACTCCTACTTATCTGTAAGACAAAAGAGTGGGTTAAGAAAGGGGCAATCTATCTTGCAAAAACAAAACATACAGTAGCATTAACATTTGTCTATTTCAAACCACATATGTTTTCATGATTAAAGCAATAGGCAAAATGTTACAAACAAGCCCTATTCATTGCACACACGTTGACCAATGGGGAATACTTCCCTTTTAAGAATAGATTTCTTATTATTAGCCTATTAGCCTTTATTTATATAATGCTGACATATAGCTCAGTGCTTTATAGAGAGTATACATCATTCACATCAGTACCTGCCCCATACCCACCCTGTATGATATTCAATAACCTGACTGAACCTCTCACCTTGTTTCTTATTCACGGAATGTAAGTACTGTATCTCCCTTCCCCTGCTACAGCACAAATCAACTGCCACCCTGAGACACCATTCCTCTTATGAGACCTCTGGGTTCGTGTGTCCTGGGCATCTCTGGAGTGAAGGCTGACAGGTTTCCAGTTTCCAGAAGAAAGATAAAAACAACAGGTTGAATGATATTCCATACATTCCTTTAAATAGAAGTAAATTGAGGCTGTCAGGTTTGCTGTTATTCTTTTGATTGAAATGAAAAAGGTGCCATTCTTCTAATCTTATGTTAGGACTTGAATGATACGAGTTTCTAACTGCGAGGCAGTCCTTCCACTTCTCTTCTTGTTGCAGCTAGAACCTGTCTTTTTTCCTGTCAGGTGACCAGAAAGTTACACAGAACATCACAAAATGAAGACTCAAGATGTAAAAAGGAAATATCTACTGATATTTGTATGGTCATTTTTGTGAATCTTTGCTATACCATTTAATTCCCTTTAAATTTGAGCCACCTACATAGGGAAGCTACAAGTGGAAGTTTTATGTGGTATTTCCATCTCATTTGATTAAAATGTTCTTTTTAGTAGGATATTAAGTAAAAAAATGCATAGTTACCTGTAACCATTAAAAACTAAAAACAGAGCAACAATTCCTGAATATCCTGTACTTTTCAGTAGGCTTGGGGCTCGGAACTTTAAAGTTTTTCTACTTTGCTTAAATAATGAACAAATAGTAAGAAATGATATGGGAAGTTCCATGGTTCACTGCATTCACTTTTATTACATTTTCTAAATATCTTTTTAAGCAGGACAATATTTCCACTTAAACGCCAAGTAATTTCTTAAAAGAATCAGGCCCAGAGGACAAAAAATATTCTATGTTTTACTAACTTTCTTTTCTTGCAGGTCACAAAGTATATTATACCGGTTTAAGGGGGAAAATATATCAAAAATGTAATTTAAAATAGAGCTAAAGATTAGATTTTTAATTTGAAGTTCTGCAGTCCAGCGTTGAACTTTATAATGCCATTATGTTGCTTAGAACGGTCTGTAGACCCATTATCAGCAATTAACATGGAGTTTTACCAATTGGATTCCTTCTTTTTTAACCTAATGCCTGGTAGGCTTGTCAGTCACACTAGGCTGGGGTACCCAAAACAGGGTTGGGATTGGGCCAATGGGACACCAGGAAAAAAACAAACAGTGGGCCCAGCATAGAGCTGCTCCCCACTTTAGACCCTGGGCACAGATACCTGATCTCCCCCACTGGCCCCAAAAAGAAAAAAATGGTACGCGTGCGGGGGAGGGGGTTGCGACAAGGGTATTTGCAGCAAGGAGTAAAATAAAACCAATTTTTCCCACTATTTAATTTTTAAATATATAAGTAGTAACAAAAAAGCAAGATGGGGTGGGATCCTTAGTATCAGAGGGATGTAAATTTGTTGATGAGAGCAGGGAAAAAGCAGATATGTTGCACTGTTATGTACTGTAATGAAAGTTTGCTTTACAATAGGCCCAATTCTAATAATATACTATACATACTAAATTATAGCTCACTCAGCAGAATATTCAAAAGATATTTGCATGTGTAGAGAAATCAAAGGTCTGGGACCTGATGGTATTCATCCCAGGTTACTAAATGATCTTAGCTCTGTGACTGACAAATCTCAGAGCTCAGGATTCATTGAGGTTCTGAGAGACTTGCGAATTGCTAATGTGGTGAGGCTATTCAAAAAAGGGATCCCGTTCAGCCTGAAGACTATAGGCTTGTTAGTCCGACATCAGTGGTGGGAAAACAAGTCTGATTTTGAATAGTTGGGTCTCATATAACCTTTGGGGGAGTATGCCCGGAAGCTCACTTGTTTTCATGCTTGTTTTCACAAGAAATTCTTTGTTTGTATCAAAATGTTATGGGTGTGCTAGCTTTTAAATTTGGGGGTGACAAGTGCACAGCCTAGAGCAGGGGGTCCCCAACCTTTTTTTTTTTTTTTACCAGTGAGCCACATTCAAATGTAAAAATAGTTTGGGAGAAACACAAGCATGCAAAGAATTTCTGGGGGGGCAAAAGAATAGCTGTGACTGGCTATTTGTTAGCCTATATGTGGACTGGCAATCCACAGGAGGCTCTGTGTTGTAGTGCACCTGGTTTTTGTGCAACCAAAAGTTGCCTCCAAGCAATGAATTCTAAAAAAAAGCACCTGGGAGCAACATCCAAGAACAGTGACTTTGAAGATTCAGATTCTAAATACATTATACAGTGAGAGGCAGAGGATACGATTACACTTTAGCCACACATGTATTACATAGTATAAGAGGCAATAGCTCCGGACAACCCAGTTTTCTCCCCTTGTAAAAAGCATAAGTGAAGGCTGAAGAAGGTTTAATCATGGTGTAGCTCAAAAATGAACTCAGCATTCATCAACCAAGCTAAAAATGCTCCCAACATTGCACCTGATGATAGTATGAGTATAGCACCCAAGTGGTAGAAATAGCAGCATCATTCACTGGGAGATAAATGAATAGGAGAGGTGCTGCATTATGCTGGGCTTGATGTTTTTGAAAGCACAGGATAATGCATAATGGCCTGAGATAGCTACATGCCATTATTAACAATAAATTTAAAAAACGTAAAAAAAAAAAAAAAAATCTTGGTTTGCGGATATAATTTTTTTTCAATTGTTTTTTATTTAAATTCCATCACATCCATGAGTATTCATTTTTGCAATAGTACAGGCACATATTACAAGCTTTGTAGGGATGAGTAACTAATAAAGTCATTTTGAATACGACAACAATTCTTCTTTGTGCATCCCCCCACCCAACATGTATAAATTGTATACAAATGTGACAAAATGCAGGACAAATAAGAATCTAGAACTATTTGCGGAGAGGTAGCGGTATTCATACTTTGAAGTTCATCGTGTGGATATCATTTTTAATGGTAGAATGAATTATTTGCAAGGCACTCACTTTGAAATAATACTAGAATCAAAATTATAAAGAAAATCACAGCAGAATTTCTTTAAAGAGGTAGTTCACCGTTAAGTTATTTTTACGTATGTTATAGAATGATCATTTCTAAGCAACTATTCAATTGGTCTTAAATATATATTTTAACTTTTTTGGCGCCTTCTTTTCCAGCTTTCAAATGGGGGGGGGGTTCATCACTGATCCATTTAAAAAAACCAAATGTTATGTAAGGCTATAAATTTATTTTCTTTATCACTGTGATAATAAAATAGTACCATGCACTGGATCCAAATGTAGCTAAAATTCATCCTTATTAGAGGCAAATAATCCTATTGAGTTTTATTTTTCAAATGACAGAAAGTTATATATGTATATACAGGTATGGGATCTATTATCCAGAAACCCGTTATTCACAGTTCTGAATTACGGAAAGGCCGTAGACTCCATTTTATCCAAATAATCCAAATTTTTTAAAATGATTTCCTTTTTCTCTGTAATAATAAAACAGTAGCTTGTACTTGAACCCAACTAAGATATAATTAATCCTTATTGGAAGCAGAAGCCTATTGGGTCTATTTATATATATAGGGTATATTACATGATTTCATAATCCTTGTAGGAAGCAGAATAGGGTTTATTTCATGTTTAAATTATTTTCTAGCAGACTTAAGGTATGAAGATCTAAATTATTGAAAGACCCATTATCCGGAAAACGCCGGTCCCGAGCCTTATGTATACCAAGTCAAAATGCATATCTTAATATGTCTTAATGCATCACCTGCTTCAGTGGAGTATGGCAAAATATCAGGCTCAGCAGAAAACAATGTAACATCTGAGAAATAAATCGAAATTTTCATCCAAATAAGCAACCTAAACAAACCTCTCTCTAGGGATTCTGCATAATTTATAAAGAAACTTCTGGAGCTGCAGGCTGATTGTGGTATATCACAAGTTCCAGTAAAAATGTTCTTGATGGGGGGTGCATGGGTCTAAGGGGATGATAATGAATACATGGTGGATGCTGGATGGGAGAAGCTGTGCTGATTCCTTACAGAGGGGTATGGGGAGGGATAAGATTCAGTATAGAGAGGAACTGTATGAGAAATGTTATGCTGATCCATTACTGATGTTGCTGAAGACATAAGCTGTGTTGGGACAGTAAAAACAGCTGTATGGTATAATCCAGTGGTCCCCAAGGTTTATAAATATCACAGGTTTATTTCACATTCTGAATTGTCTGTTCCTTAACATAGATTTTTTTGCTCCACCCCAAATCAGAGGTGGCTCTATAGGTAAACCAGTTTGTTTTAATTCTATTAAGATGCCTCGTTCCACTGAGAAACAAACATTTCGGCTTGCACAAGAAACTGCTTAGATATATTTAATGTAGAAGTTATACTAATCTTATACAAACAAGCCTATCATAAGTATAGTTACGCTCTAATATTTGGAATTGAATCATTTGCTCTTATGGGGGATGTGAAACATACATCTATCTATAGATCTGCTTTTCTTGCACAGTTCATGAAGCACGGGGATTGATGCACACATGACTTTAGATAAGCCCACATAATTACATTACATTACAGCTCATCTACCAACTGGAAACCGTGCGTCACTGATAATAGAATAAGCAAATATTGGAGAAAACAAACCTGGTGGTTAGTGTATAGAGAGTACATTAAGGGCGTTTGCATTTCAATTGGTGCCACGTGAGGATACCAGCTGGTATTTTTGCTACCTGACATCTGTTCATTGAAATTAATTGGACTATACACACCACCGTGCACAAATGAAAATGGAAATTGCAGAATAAATGGCACCCAGCACATCGGCGAGCAAGTGCATGCTATGCTACTCTTTTTGCATTCTTCATATGCGCTACAATTGTCCAGCCACAGAGAAATCCTTGTTTTAGAAGCACAACTTTACAAAGCCTGTGTGAGCCCTGGGGTGTTGTTGCTGGATCCAGAGTCTTCATACAATGCTGTTTCTTCAAGAAAGGTACAGAGTTTAATATAAGAGCGTAACATGGGAAGAAAAGCTTTGGCTCTGTCATCATGAACGTTTTGTTCAATAGGAAGATCTGGTATAAAAGTAAATTATGATAAGCATAATAATTCAGAGCTATAACCACAACTGGGAACCTTTCTCACCCCATTGATGTCTGGTGGATGAGAAAGTAAAAAGGAACTCAATTTGCAACAACTACTATAAACTGTATATCCATCCCAAAATGCTCTATTCTTGAGTCCTGCGCGGAACCCATTTTTGAGACCCAGACCTGAACCTCTAACCCGAAGCCTGAACCGCAGCCCGTGACCCGAAACGCAACCCACATATTTACCCACTTGAATCAGCTACCTGACCCCGGCCTGCAACTGCCTTATCTGCATCCTGCTGACAACCATTAAACAGGAAGTGCTGTCACTGCTTCCTGGAAGTGACATCATCAACAGTGGGCAGAGACAGAAAATACATTTCTTTACATTTTTTTTTTAAAGGAGTAAAATCTGACTCCCTTCTAAAAAAAATGCTCTATAAGGCTACAAATTAGTGATGTAAGGACCGACCCGATACCCACGGGACCCGTGACGGGCGGGTTCTGGCTGACCTCGCAGTGCTCCTCGCAGGTGGCCACCTTCAAATGCCGACATCCGGTTTTATGGTGTCGTGTATGCTCGTCCCGCCCCTTTTGTGACGTCATCGGCGGAGCGGCGCGGGTCTATAAAAGGACCCCCGGAAGCGGGTGCGGGTATTACCAGGGCAGGTTAGGGTCGGGTGCGGGTCAGGGAAACCCTGACCCGCACATCACTACTACAAATGTATTGTTATTGTAAATTTTTATTACTGATCCCTCTTCGGTTCATATTCCAGTCTCTTATCCAAATCAATGCAGGGTTGCTAGGGCAATTTGGATCCTTGTTACCAGATTGTTTAAGATGCAAACTGAAGAGCTGCTGAATAAAAAGCTAAATAACTAAAAACCTTCAATAATAAAAAATTAAAACAAATTGCAAATTGTCTCAAAATATCACTCTCTACATCATACTAAAAGTTATCTCAAAGGTGAACAACCCCTTTAAAACACTGTGTTGCATCAATTGCTACCTCTGTCTTTGCACTAAGGCTTAGGGCTCCAGAATGATGCAAGGCTAAACCCTGTGCACTGGTAAATAACCAGATGAACACCAGACTGCTCTTATATCCAACTTTGCATTAGTTCTAGTAACCCACTTAGTGAACTGTGGGCTGAACGTGACCCCATCAGGACTCCAGCTTGAAATTTGAATTCAGCCACAAACAGTTGGACAACACTGATCTTAATTATGAATAAATAACACTTAGCATTCAATATAATGCGGAATAATTATCATCTGCCAGCTATACGCCTATGGTATATGTAACAGAAAAAAATAATATATTGCATTTAGCCAAGTAAATCCTCCCCTATCCTTTGTCATTATTATCTATGTCAGTGATCCCAACAAGAGGCGCATCCCCATGCTACAGATTTAATGGAGTGCTAACAATAGTAATATACAAGCATAAATTAAAATAATTCACAATGCCGTCATTGCTTAACACCAAGTGGTACATTTATCAAGGGTCGAATTTCAAATTCATGTAAGTTTTTTTAAACTCCCTTATATTCGAATATACTTGAAAAATAATTTGAATTTTCAATTTGACGCTTAATAAATCTGGACCTTAGTACGGCGATCCTCACACTTTACACACTATTTCTTTGAATAAAATTCATTGCATTGCTTTATCATCAATGGGAAATACAATGTGTCTTTTTTTTTTTTTTTAGTGTCTGGGCTAGTAACCTCCTGATGAGTCACATGTGCAACAGCTACAATATCGTTTTTATTCTTTAGATGGCACAAACAATGTAAGGAAGTGATTTGAAGCCAGGATCCACAAGATAAAACAACACAGAAAGCCAATAACAAGCTGCCTACTTTTTTGGTGTGTGCTCGAGAGTTTGTTTCCCTTTAAGCCAAAGAAGAAAACCTAGGTAAACAGATGCAAAACCAATAATTATTTGAATCTTCATGAAGAATAATATCATGATTATTTACTGCTGACAGATTACTTGATGTTATGAGGATAAGGAAACAGAAACACATAATTTGGCCCTCTCGGCACTGATCAATTTTGTCCATAAATTTGGTTGTTTTTTTTTTAAAACATACCAACATGATAAGGTTACAATACATAAGGCAAAAAATACTGAGCAGCTTTTCCTATGACCATACAAATGTTCCCTAAAAATGCCATTCTCTTTTAAAGGAACAGGTGAATTGCTCCTTCAGAAGAGCTCACTGATACGCGCTTAAAAAATTTATATTTATTTAAATTTTATTTATAAAAATCTATTATGCGGAAACCCATAATCCAGAAAGCTCTGAATTACGGAAAGGCACTCTCCCATAGACTCCATTTTATCCAAATAACCTAAATTTTTTAAAAATTATTTCCTTTTCCTGTTATTTTTGTTCCAAACTAAGATATAATTAATCCTTATTGGAAGCAGAACCAGTCTATTGGGTTTATTTACTGTTTAGTAAGGATTTTCTAGTAGACTTAAGGTATGAAAATACAAATTACAGAAAGATCTGTTATCTGGAAATTCTCAGGTCCTGAGCATTCTGGATAACAGGTCCCATACCTGTATCAGAACCTGATATATTTGAATGTACATATACAGTTTCCAGCAGCTTATCAGTATGCGCTATTCTACTGAAACCACTTTATAGGCACTTCTACAGTAAAACTCACTTGAGGTTTGGGGTGCAAAGAAAATAAATTCCTCCCTGCTACTGAAACCAAATCCACACAATGGGGCAACTTCACTTACCTCCGAAAATTCGCCAGCGACGGCTTCACTCACATCGCCAGGTGAAAATTCGTCAGGACAATGCTAATTCACTAAAATGCAAATTTGCGTCCAGGGCACCGAATGATGTCGAAGTTTTGCTAGTGTTAATTCGGCAAGCAAAGCAAAGTTGCGCTAGCGTTGGCTAATTTTCATATGGCGGAAGTTAAAGTTGAATGGACGTATATGTTGCAGCGAATACATTACACTACACAAGCCTGGGAAACCTTAATAAAATAAAAAATAGAGTTGTTATAATACCCTACACATGTGCCCAGTGTATAGTTTATGTGCCATATGTAAGGAAATGTAGGGGGAAAGCCGGGTACCCTAAAAAAAATGTACGATCTTTTGCAGCCTATCACCCTGAAAAACTGAAAAGTCGCCAGCGTTTTTTTTGGGACTTTTCAAATTTTTTTTGAGGAACTCCTATCTACTCTATTGCACTTTGCCTGGTCTGAGGTGGCGAAGGCAACTCTGGTGCAAGAGGTAACGTTCAGTAAAATCTGCATCTTTGTGAATTAGCGTAGTTAATTCGCCTGGCGTTAGAGTGCGAAGTAGCACTACAGTCTATCTCCTTCGCTAGCGAATTTTCGCGCTTTAGTAAATTTGCCCCAATGAGTGGTAAAACAACATATGTTCAGTCTATATTTGTGCATAAATAGAAGCAGCACATACAATATTACCTACAGGTTTTCCCTCATTATGAGGTGGTTTCTTGCAGTACAGTATTAACAATCAATACCCACATATAAAATACATTAAAATAAAATATGTATAGTTTATTTAAAATACCAGCTCAAAGAGTTCTTATATGTGAAATGAACTTGGATCTTAACATCTTTAATAAGGTTTCGATTTATGAACTTTCTTCCAAAGGATATGTGTTCTCTATGTCAGGGCAGAGAGAAACGAGCATTTCAACAATATGTTGTGTTTCTGCAGATAATGAGAAAAAGTCTCAACACATTCATATTCAGTTGCACCCATTTATGCTGTGCTGCTTTGTGCTACTTTTCTTTTTGATTTCTTTTTCTTCTGTTTAATTACAAGTAAATCCTGTTCAACAGCAGAACTGCCTCCTCTTTTGCCCTTGAGTTTCTTCCTCCGGAGATTTCTATATAACTCTTTCATTTCATCATACTTCTTTAAACGGTTTTCAAGTTCCAAGTAAGGGTTAGGAATTTCACGGGGGTAATCCCCCTCTGTTTCTTGAAGGCCAGATTTTTTTTTCTTATGCTTCTTCATTTGTTTTGTCTCTGCACATTGGTCAGTAACTTGTTTCTCTTTTTTACTAGGATGTTTGTTCTTCCTTTTCCTGGATGGTGGCTTAGCATCTTCCTTGCTTTCATTATATTCTCTTATCTCGCATGTGAGAAGGCCAGCTTCTTGGAGATCTGTAGAAGGTATAGAGTAAAACAAAGAAATATATAAATATAGAACACTGAGACACTGCACTTGTAAACATTACACACTTACTTCCTAGTACTTGTTGCTGGAGATTGTAGTATTTATCTAATAACAGTGAGTGAGTGTATAATAATCTCCTTCCTAGTTATAGCCCTCAGGATCAGTTGCAAAACGTGAAGGATAAGAAAAGCAAATATATTTAAAATAAATCAAATTGTGTCTATTAAAGGATATGTAAAAAAATAAAAAAGAATGTACTGCATTAAACTCTTTTAGATATAGAAGGAATGTGCTTTAAAAAATTGTGTTTCTGGTTACTTTCTGTAAAAACCCTACTAGTCCCACCCATCTGCCCCATTCCTGTCCGCTGAATTCCCAGGCTGTGCAGGGGAGCTGGCGGCACTCAGCACAGTAGAATAGGAACCAATCAGCAGCTAGGCTGACCTGATAGGGAACTGAAGCCTGTCTTTGCTTATGTGACTGCAAGGCTATGATTGGCTCTCCCCCTGCTACTATTCTTCTGGCAGGGTCCATTAGACACGCCCACCCCTCATTTGAAGCACAGACAGGGCCCAGAGAACATATATGGAGAGCTCAAAAAAGTGGCTATTTTTGAAGTTAATTTACAGCCTTACAGGTCTAGATAGAGGTCTTCTAGCCTGGAACTCCCCACCCCCTCCCCCCTATTCCTGGTTATAATACTCCTTGGACATTCCCTTATTAGACAAGACAGTAGTGACAATGACTAACTTTAGGTAATGAATGTTAAGTTTATTGATATGCCTTTTGTAACAATACAATTGCTGTATGTTCAAGATCTGACCCTGTTAATCTTGAATAAAAATGTAAAAATCAGCATCATATAGCATATTGCCTACAAAATTGGGGGGAGGGGGGTTAATTTATCCTCTATGTCTCCTTCGAGCTTCTCCTGCTCTTCTGTTATCTGATCCACATGCACAGCACTAGGGCCACCCAGGATACCTTTAACGTTTGGTTGGCCATAAACCTCATATGTGTACGTGCATTATGATTTGTCTGAAGGCTGGGCCTCGACAATTGCCTGGCTGAAGGCAAACACCAAGAAGCTGAATTGATATCTAAATAGGACAAGATATAAATCTAGATAGAGGATTGTTTTGGTTCTAATCAGTGGAATTTGATCAAGAGAGCCATACGGGCATCTTAAGGCTACATAGATGATAAACCCAGTTTTACAGGGTTATGTAATGAAATACAAATTTTGCCCAGGTGCAGTAACCTATAGCAACCAATCAGCAGGTACTTGTTTAAAAGTAAATATCTTAACAGCTACAATAGTGAGAACCATACCTGGCCTAGGATTCTTTTTCTTTTTTTTCTAACTTCTTTGCTTGACCAAAAAACTGAATAGGTGATTCAAGTGACAGTGGTACTGAGAATGGTGGGAGCTGGTGTTCTATGACAGCTGAAAAGCTTAGACTGATACCCATGATGCAATATGTATTGGTCCAAGTGTAATATCTGTACTAACTGCACCACAGTCAAAATATGAATCATTTATGAGAAATGGGTGAAGGCTGCTTTCTTTTACTCCTTTAATGTCCTGAGCTGAAAATATGTTTAATAAGAGAACAGTAGGAATAGAACACTATAATGTGAAATGCTGATGGAGCTTTAGAGGCTTAAAATATTTGACTTACCTTTAATCTTATTTTTTGCTCGCTCATTTCTTTTCCAGATATCATTTTCATGGTCATAAGAAAACACAAGCTGACAAGTAGGGAAGTGATCACTATTCATCCTCCTTTCTTTACATTCCTGCAGGGAAGAAAAATGAAAAACAAATCACGATGATAGAAAACGACTAAAACTGATTGTTTTACTTTTAAGAGCTCACTCTAGAGACAGAGGATATCCTACTGCCTAAGGCTATTAAAGAGTGTTAGCAGCTATAGTCATGGAGGCTTATGCACTGCTCCCCCTTACTGGGCATTCAGCTAAGTTGTCCACATGCCAGTCTTTATCCTGATTGAATGCACAACCCATACCTGGATCTATAAAATGGAGCTTTGCCAGTATACCTCCTACTTTATATCATGCACTGTCAGTGCTCTGATGTGGACCTGTTACGTACACCCACTTCAGAGAAAAGTGACTGTAAGTATTGGGCGACAGCTTTTAGGTTGGCAATCATGGTGAAGCAAAACGTATTAAAAATAAAGCAAATTACAAAAATGTTTACATAGACACTTAGGGGGTTATATACTAAAACTATTTGTTTACTCATATTTTACCAGAAACAAACTCAACCTAGATTGATTTTTTTTTTTCGAGTTTATAAAAAAACTCCATTTGAGTTTCAATTTGTATCATACGACTAATTGCCACTAAAAAAACTCGAATTTATAAAGTTTTTGCTTGAAAACCAGCGTCAAACATCCAAAAACTCCCAAAATTTGTAAAGCTTAAAAACATTTTCAAATGGTTAAAGGGAGAGCTGTCATTGACTTAACAGGTTTTTGATGGAGTATTTTTGGATCCAGACTTTTAGCAGCTTTGGGGCATAATACTGTAAATCTGTAAAAACTAGGTTTTTTTCTCTAAAAATGAGTTTTAATTAATAACCGTCTAATGTCCCATTTAAATGTATGAATTAGAATTTTTTTCACCATAGCTTAGGGACAAGCAGTACTGCCGGTACAACTCCTAAATTTGTACAGGACAGTTACAAAGTCAGATGCAGTTTTTTGTTATCTGTTTGCCAAACTAAGCTCTTGCTGCTCAGCTTGTTCATACTCTACTGCTTTTATTTTCTACGCCCCCCAGTGACAGATCCGTCCAAGCATCCTTAGCCACTGTACTGATTTCTTTGACTGACAGGAGAGTTTTGAAGGGGGTTGACTTCAAAAGAAATACTGGGCACACCAATGTGTCCCTTATAATGCATTCAGTAAGGCTTAGGCCAAGGGCATACGAAGCGTTGGCTCTACTGCTATCAACCTGTTTTTTGGGGGGGGGGTTTTTGCCGGCTGAGAGAAGCAGATCCGCTCCCTTCCCCAGCTCCGTTGATCTGCAGCTTCCACCTGAGTGCAAGTACATGGAACAGAAGTTGGTCAAGAAATGTGTGCTTTCACATTTTTGGCCTGATCTCCGCTCCACTTTGCATACCTTCACTAAATCGGAAGCTGTACTTTTCAGTGCAGATCAGCAACGTTGCGGAATGTAGCTGCAGCCTATGGACTCACATAATTAGACATACACTTTGATTTATGCAAGGTAAATATAGTTTAGATTCATTTGTATCAGAGACTGTGCTGAAAAGTTATCCATGCCTTCCTGATGGCTGTTGCCTTCCCATAGGCCTTTCTTTTCGTGAAAGGTTCCTTTATTTTGCATCCCTTTTTGTTAAATGAAATAATCAAAACATACTTAAAAAATACGAAGCTATTTGTGTGGGTAGGTTTAGTTCTGTGGTATATGATTCATGTGTCTGCTTGGTGTGTAAGGATACATACCACATAAACAACAAATGACACACGTTTTGCTTAGATTAGAATGTATACCATATACTTACATAAATACAGTGTCCTTTCCTAGCACAGTTGCAGCAGTAAACAATATCCTTTTGGCCAGTATATGACTTAGGTTTCTTGATTGGTCCTGGTTTAATCTGTATGGAAAAGGAACATGAATGTGTTTGAATATTTAATGCATTTATATTAGCAGTTGTCAGTATTATTTTTTATGTTAAGCCTGGCACCTAATCTGTTGATGAACCTACATTTAACAGAATCTGGCTGATTCCTGGCACTTTTATCACAAGGATCATCATTTATACCATATATATCAGAAGTCACCTGCATCCTTGTGCTTTTATACAGGTGATGTATGATGTAATAAGCATCCCTATTGAAATATATAAAAAAGGTGTTTTTCATCATGATACACAGACATACAGTGCCTTGCTGGAAAAATAACACCATTGATTTCTGTGATTAAAACAATAGGCAAAGACGTTTGTTCAGCACAAACCCTATTGACCAGACTCATGTTGAACAAGGGGGTATTACTGCAGCTTTAAGACTGGTTTACAGACAGCACCAGTACTGTACATGCTGCCTTGGAACAATAAGAAAAACTTTTCCCATCTTCGCTTGGAAATCTCTCTCAACAAAATACTCATCAACCCATACATCAAGATTCATGAATACAGGTCCTCTGCTGTTTCTAGATATATTGAATAGAGGCATATTTGGTGGGTGAAATGTTGGAAATGACTGCACTATCAATATATGGAGGTTAATAATGTGGTAGACAGCATTACCTATAAAAAGCCCACCCCGTCTGCTTTTCTTGCTGAAAGCCTTTCATGCACCACTAAACTTGGAAAATATCAGACGATAACACACGAGCCTCACCACACCAAGGATTTAGGTGCTAATGTGTCTGCCGAGTGCTGCAGATGCAAAGATTACAAATCATTTTTCCTTTAATGTCATTTTACATAACCCTTTTTTCTGCTTGGGTAGTTAGTTTGGGAATGAATGCCATTAAAACACTTAATCATTATCTAGGAAACTAACCTTCACCACTAGGAATCTCCATGACAAAGACCAGTAGATCAGACAGCAGGCTGCCTTAGCAGAGTTTGTCTGCTGGTGAAATGAATATTATATGCAAATAGAAACTCCGGGCAGCTCCCACAGTGACCTTGAACCGGCCGTCATCTCAACTTACATATTCACAGGCTCGTCGGAAAGCTGGTACTCATTACTACGAAAATATCTGCACCATCAGTACCATTAATTAGTGACAGCTCTTAAAATGATACTGAAGTACCTAGGTTTTTTTCTAGGTTATTGCAGTGAGGGCTTCCAACAATTCTTGCTACCAAATGCATGTGTGTAATTAGTATTTCTGCATAGTATACCACCTAAATATATATGTTTTCAACTCTTACAACTAGACACTAAAGTAGGTCCATGTGTTCCCCGTGAGATGAAATGTAAGACACACTTGCCTACTCAAAGTTGGGTACAATCACTGGTTTTATACCTTGGTAGATACAGAGGGACATTTTGTAATAGTGAGGCCTTAATCCAGAGCAGATTTACATCAGGTTTACATCAGGTTGTTGTGTTTAGCCCCATAAATATTTTTTTCCGGCGCTATATGCTACTCTCAGCTTTATTTATAAGGGTGTAACCTTGATAGACACCCACCAAAACTGTGATTGGTGTATTTGGGTAAGCCTTATAATTGGTTGATTTGCTAATTGATGTACTGCTCTGATTGGTGCACTATTGTTTAAATATTTGAGGTATGGCTCTGTAAAGATAGCCTATGATTAAGTGTTTGTAACACGAAACGTGTAAGGCTGTGGACACAATAAACTATTTCTTCACTTTGAACCAATTGCCTGGTGGAAGATTGCCTTTATTGAGTGCCTGCTCCAAAGAATTTTTATTTATAACTCCACTTGTCTAGAGAACGGTGAAACATAGCTTAAATAGAGTGTGCTTAGTTATGGGTTCTGATGTCGAGAACAGATATTCCTTTAATAACCAATTGACTGGGCCATAATGTGATGTGTTTGGGAATGGGACAAGTTTCATTTATTCAGCGGGACATTTTATTGAATTTTATAGGGAAAGGGTTATTGAGATCTGATTCTAATTCTTAAAGTGCATGTAAAGTCTAAAATAGAATAACACTAGAAATGCTGTATTTTGTATACTAAATATAAACATGAACTTACTGCACCACAAGCCTAATCAAACAAATGATTTATGCTTTCAAAGTTGGCTACAGGGGGTCACCATCTTGTAACTTTGTTTAACATCTTTGCAAGACTTAGACTGTGCACATGCTCAGTGTGGTCTGGGCTGCTTAGGGATTGTCATAAACAAAGCTGCTTGAGTTCTGCGTGGCTGGGAAGTAAGGCGGGGGCTTCCCCTGCTGTTCATAAGTATGATTGTTTCCCATCTGTCAATTCACTAAATTCACTAAAATCCGAAGTTGCGCACAGGGGTAATTTGCATACGGCGCGAAATTCAAATTTCAATGGAGGAACACGTATCTGCACTACAAATGCCTAGAAAACCTTCAAATCAGCAAATAAAAATTTTATTTTGCCCTACACATGTGCCCACTGTCTAGGTAAGTTGCCATGAGTCAGGAAATGTAGGGGGGAGGAAGGGGAGCCCCAAAAATTTTTCGATCTTTTTCAGCCTATCAGCCATCATGTAGAAAACACGCCAGCGTTTTTTTGGGACTTAGAAAAAAAATTGACTTTTTTTGAAACAATCCCTATCTACTCTATTGCGCTTCGCCAGGTCTGAGGTGGCGAAGGAAGTCTAGCGTAAAAGGTAGCGTTCAGTACACTGCGCAAGTTAGTGAATTTGCGTAGTTTCGTCGCTAGCGAACATTCGCCTGGCATAAGGTTGCGAAGTAACACTAGCGAAACTACGCCAGCGTTCGTTAGTGAATTTGCGCAGTAGCGAAAATTCCAAACGCTAGCGAATTAACGGCTTAGTGAATTTGCCCCATTATGTCAAACACATAAACGCAATGCTGAGTCCACTATAATCCTATTCCAATCTTATTATGCAAAACATTTTTCAGTACGCTTTCCAGTAAGCATCTATTCTATATTAAGCAATTTTTAAAAATACATTCCTTTTTCTCTGTAATAATAAAACAGTGCCTTGTAGTTGATGGTAACTACGCTGCATGAAACATTAGTGGGCAAAACAATCCAAATGGGTTTACTTAATATTTACAAGATTGTTTTGTTACAAGGTTGTTACAAAATATGGTGATCCACTGGCAACAAAAATAAATGATATACAGTACTTGCATATATGGAGTGTATGTGGCCCCCAGAAATAGGGACAATTAAAATAAGTGAATTAAAAAAAGACCAAACAACCTAAATTCCAATCCGTTAATATATAAGACACCTTAATGATAAGGTAACTTTCTAATTCACATAGGCTTTCTGCCACTGAGCAACTGATTACCAACTGCAGTGCGTCTTTCCTACCTCATGCTATGGTTTCCATACAGTTCTACATTTGTTGCTGCTCAATTTTATTATCATAACTTTGAAACGAAAACTTGCATAGATATTAAATGACTCAGTGAAACAAGGGACCAGGGAATGTACATTGATCAATACCCCTTCTTTTGAATATTGTAGCTAATTTGACCAGATCATTAGTATTTCTATTGTGCTATTTTTACTTAGCCTTAGAGTGCTCCCACAAATCCCAACACCCCCTTTTTGTGTACAGTTCTATACAGCTACAATCTTCTTCAAACATTCATAGTGTAAGCTCATTATTCTGTAACAAGAATCTTTTAACACCTCTATCTTACTGCCTGTGTACAAACATTATGAATAGCTCTTCTATGAAGCAAAATGCTTTTATACCTTTGTAAGGGGTTAGTAATTTATAAATGCTTTATAGAGAATGCTTGATCCGTATAGTCAAAACAAAGATGCATATTCAATCCCAACAACAACCCTATGTTTACTATACTAGTTATATTCTTAACACTGACGATTTAGGAAGACAACTCTTCAACTCAAAATTACACTCCTCATTTCCAGAGATTTCTATTTTAGGATAAATAAGCCACCTCCATGAAGCCCTTTAGCAAGGCTGCATAATGAATTTTCACTGATGCAAATGAAAGCTGAGGAATGGTACCTTTAAGGCTTTATTATCCTTTTCTTTATCTTTTTGGATAATCCTACAGCCTGGGTTGAAGGGGGAAAAAAAGAGAAAGAAAAACCCTAGCATGGCAAAATGAAATTTAGCTCTCAGCTCCTAGAAAGGAGACGTTACAATATAAACCAAGAGTTTTCTCTTAAAAAAAGAACAAAAAGCCTTCAGCGTGCCTGGAACAATGAATAATATATGCAAGATAGTTGGATAGCAGCAGCTCACTCAATGAATAAATGGAAATGAGGTGCTCCAAAATCTTCATGGCTTAAAACACATCCCAATTTTCTCCAAAGGTGGCGACTTTTATCCACTGGTCCATGGCTAATTTTACATGGAATGCAAAATTCTTATTCAGATCGTCCACAGCATTAAAGTTCAGCAGGGTCCCTTTGTAGCTCTCAGTAAAGCTTACATTTATTTTCATTTTAAAGTGAGCTAACAACTGCTTTCCTTTTGATCGCTGCCTACCCATAAAGCAAAATACAAGTGTAAAATGTAGGATATAAGCACACATGCTTCTCTGCAGTAATGTGCACCTTAAAGAAAAACTTTAAAAAGGACACCACAGATATGTACATTTTTTTTGCCATCTAAAACATATCTGAGCCTTCTCTGCCTTATATCCCCCCTTCTCTCTCTTCTACGTATTGCTTTTCTACATTCCTCGCTGCAGATGGACTGCATAAATAAGCAATGTGCTATGAGACTTCAGACTAGCCGATAAACCCCTTTCAATTTTCATGCCAGCTTCTTCTTTTGTAATTCAAATCTGGCTGAAAACTGGCAGCTCTGAAAACTGAAACAAGCACTGCCACAAATACCTTGTAATGCTATCGACCTTGTCTGCCCATGCAGGGAGGAAAGGAGGATGCATATGTGTCTGCAGTCATCCAGATAACATAGTTCATTTTTTTCCCCTTGGATAACAGGAACCAAC
Source organism: Xenopus laevis (assembly GCF_017654675.1). Classification (NCBI taxonomy): domain Eukaryota; kingdom Metazoa; phylum Chordata; class Amphibia; order Anura; family Pipidae; genus Xenopus; species Xenopus laevis. Next base: position 99,370,623 of record NC_054372.1, read on the forward strand.
GCAAGCCTGTGGACCAGAAGCAGTCATTGCAAAGCAAACTGGAGAAAAAGTCTCTTAAGAACATACTGTATGTGTGTTTGTGTATAAGAATAATAATGCAAAAAAAAAAAAAAAAAAATATATATATATATATATATGTGTGTGTGTGTGTGTGTGTGTGTGTGTGTGTGTGTGTATAGACACAGCACATACATATATTGTCAGCCAGTAGACCCTTTTCCTTTTGCCATCCATATAAACTCTACATTAGGGCCATGTATATTTCCCTTAAAATCTGCTTTGCCATATTTCCTTTTAAGATAGACTAACGCTACGAGCAATGGTGGCAATGAAATCATTTTTCTAAGGAAATAAAAAGGAAGCTCTGCTTATCAGTCACCATCAGAAAGTTCATTAATCAGCTTGGCTTTGTGCCCTCCAAATTGAAAGGTTAAGTAATCCTCCAAGGAATATTTCAGGGAAGTGCAGCCCATTGTCCAGAGAGGAGCTGCCATTCATTTCACGTGGGATCAGTAACTTGGTATCTTACCTCTGTTCTGAGCCCAAACAATTGTCAAACGTCTAAGTGCAATAAATATATTAAATTTGTTGGTGGGTAGAAAAAAATACTGAATACAAACAGTATTAACTGTCTTGTTCTGTACTCATATTTTGTTTATTGTTCCAATGGGATAACATTTTTAGCACACAAGCTAAGGGTGCATTTAATTATAGATTAGTTTAAATTTACAATGTAATACAGGTATGGGATCCATTATCTCCACTAGACTACATTATAATAAAATAATCACATTTTTAAAATAATAATAATAAAACAGTACCTTGTACTTGATCTAAACTAACATATAATTAATACTTATTGGAATCAAACTCAGATTATTGGGTTTATTTAATGTTTTCATGATTTTCTAGTAGAATTAAGGTATGAAGATTCAAATTACAGAAAGATCTGTAATCCAGAAAACCCTAGGTCCCAAGAATTCTGAATAACAGGTCCCATGCCTATATTATAAAATCAACAATGACTTTAGGTTAAATCTGTCACACATTAAGTAGCAGAATGATCTGTAGCATAAAAAGGCTTTGTAGGAATGGTGGCATTATTAAAACACAATGCATTGCAGGGACTTTTTGGGAATTGGGTGCATCTTTATTCCCAAATAGGAAGTACCAAATACATAATTTTTAAACGTGGATGAATCCTTGTCTGAAGCCTTAACCAAATCCTAATATGCATATTTAAATTTGAGAAACAAAAATACATTATGAATTGTCTTTTTTAGTTGTTAAGAGCATGTGAGACGTGATAAGTCACATGACTTGGCTGCAAAAAAAATAAAAAAGTGGGGTGTATCAACTAGGAGTTGATACACCAATTTGATGCCCAACATTGGATAGGGTTCCCCATAGTTCCTAACGAGGCTATACAGTTTTTTGTAAACATCACTGAATTATCCACTTAGCTATAGTTTCAAGACCATTAAGAAAGCATTCTTCCCAAATTGCATCCCAATTGATTAATAATCAATTCGTCATTCGTCTATTGTGGAAAGTCCTCCACAAACTAGACATATGCGCAATTTACAACAGAGCGCAACTATTGGATAATGAAAAGCACCTCTGGTCATACAGCACTAGTGTCCTACAGCTTAAAGGCTATTGGTCTTGTTCCAAAATGAAAGCTTTAGAACACAGTCAAAATATATAAGTACAACTTGCTTATTCAACAAAGCCCAAATAATTTACAGAAAGTTTTCCATTAATATGTTACTGTTGAAATGTACAAGAATATCTTGCAACAACTACAGCTGCTGGTTAGATTATAACCATGGTAGACATTCAGAAACACACACCATACAGCTCTACTGGTTCAGCAAACAGTATCCAACTTAGGTTGCAATGTATACTGGATGCAATAATTCAGAACAACTGATTTTACTTGCACACAAAGATTTTACGAATTTCATCCATACAGATGCATCTGAGAAGGTCATCAAACCTGTGCAGACATAGGTGGTGGATCCTCTAACTGCCGAGAGGTAATTTATGTGGCCTGTGTTTCTTGTTGAAGGTTACTGGCCGATGGATTTTCTAGACCTGTTTTGTCTTTACCTATTTTGACCAAACTGCCTCTAGGTTGTGATGAGCCAGTTGTTTTTAGAAAATATATTGTCTAGGCTCATTTGTGTATATCCAAAGTTCCACACTATAATGTATGTCATGGATGCCAGGAAATGTTTAATCGCTGTTCTTGCTATTCTGTTTAGCAGTGGTCGGAGGTTGTCTTGAAGGTGGGAAATAAGTGTAGTGCTGTACTGTAGTCAAGATTCTTGTGTTCACAAGTGCTTTGCAATTTGCTCTATCATCATATCTGGATAAGTTGCCAACAAAATACAACTGTTTTTTATTTTGCCTTGTATGAGCTTTACCAGACAATAAAAGAGCACTGAACAAAAACTAAACACATCACTGAACACTATGCAATATCTGAGATTTCAAAGAACAACCCTTTGTAAGCAATCCATGAAATGAAACAAGCTTTGATAAGTAAAGCAAATATGTCTGCAAAATTAAAAACTGAAAAATGCTATATTTCCATATTCTATACTTCAGCAACAGGTAACCTCAATACTAATTCACTTTTTATGCATGTTATGTCCTAGTTATTATAAATGATACAAATATCTCTGAACTGACAGATACTTGCTCAAGCAGTATGCAGTGTGGAACCTCAGTTAATATGCCACTTGCATATTCATACAACATTCATTCCATTTACACTGTTAAAAACTGTTAATTACAAAACAATGAATTTAAACTGAAAGTCTGTAGAACATTCTTACTAAAAACAAAAAGTAATAAATTAAAAAATTGTAACATGTCATGGAACATGCTACTGACCTCACTTTTATATTACACCATCTAAACCGCAAGCAACTTCAGGACTTAATGTATAAGGGAACACTCATGCCTACCAACATGATGTCCATAATAAGGCAGATACACTATGAAATCTATGAACCATGTTCCATGTGTGACCAATTGTTTACAAAGAGGATGTAAAAAATGATGCTTTCCATGGATGGGGATCTTTTCTTGCTGCCTCTTAAAGGAGAACTAAACTACCTCAATAATTAAAAACCCCTACCCACTACCCTACATAGTCCGCCCTCCCTGCTTCCCTACCCCACATAGGTAATTACCCCTGAAATTGCCCCCTATTCATTACTCATGTATAGGTGCAGAGTAAGTGCAGCAGAGCTCATGGGCACCATCTTCCGGCTCTTCAGTATTCTCTGTGTTCTATTCCTTCCCTTCAGCAATTTCCAGTACTTGGTGCATGTGCAGTTGCAACAAATCAGAAAACTGCTCCAACATGCGCCAATACGGGATTCACTTCTCGAAGAATACAGAAGAGCGAAGATGGCGCAGATGAGCTTTGCTTACTCTGCACCTAATGAATAAAGGGCACTTTTAGGGGTAATCACCTATGTGGGGGGGGGGAGAAGCAGGGTGGGGGACTATGTAGGGTAGTGGGTAGGGGTTTTTATTATTGGGGGGTTTAGTTCTCTCTCATGTAACCCCTCCAAAAAATTTAATCAATGAACAGCTTCTTTGAAATCTTTATGCCTTCTCCTCCTCTAATCCACTCTGGCCCCTCTCTTGGGAATTTTCTTTGGCTGTTGGCTATTGAGCAGACTCAGATCTTATCAACTCAGACTGCAAAACACACCCACTCCAGTCTAGCAGCCAATGAAGGAATGACATTGCTAGTTCCCACAGAAACTCTGGTCTAGCTGTCTGCTCCAATATTTTCTTCTATCCTCCTGTCCTGAGAGGATATATACAGAATAAGTTATGGGGTTCAGGTGGGGTAGATGTGCCCAACTTATATACATGGTAGGAAAATATAGGGTTTACATGTCCTTTAACATACCCACTAACATACCCACTCAAAAGCTGCCACTGCCTTTCCAAGTTCCTCCCACTAGCCAACCATATAGATCTAATGTAAAAATTAATAAGAGCAATATATATCAAAAAGGGCATCTTACTTCACACTGACACGTCATCCTATAGAAAACAAGCTCTTTCGTTATCTGCCTTGTTAAATAGTAATGTTTGCATGTACTGTCCAGCAAAGTGTAACAATATTAATAACAGAATGAATTCCATTTTAGAGCCTAAGCCGCATTAAACTTAAAAATGGAAGCAGATTATTTTCCACAAGTCTTACACGTTTAACACTTTATTTTTCTAACCTGTATATCATAGTTCTTCAAATACAATTTCTGTGTATGGCTCCCAAACAGGATTTGTGATTATCCCTTCTCAGGCACAGGTGGATCAGTCACAGCAACTAAGCCAGTATATTAAAATACTGCAATGCAATTTGTGGCACAGTGCACATTCTCCAGCCTGCAGTGACTTGGGTATATTTGCAGCAATGCCTGTTTTAAGCCACATACACTATTAAGCTAGCACATATTTAGGATCAGAGAGAGAGATGTGTGATGTTGACATTAATGAGGATTTGATTCATAAAGTTCCTAAGAAAAGAACAAGAATTCAAATTGTTATACTCTTCAGATATTAGAAAATTGACAAGTAGGGCAATAATAGATGATCCCTGAACTTCTTTTGTATATCTGGATGACTGCATTTGCATAAATATAGAACTCAAATTAGCTAGTATGAACCATTTTACCAATTCAATGATTTTAATGTATTTTATTTATAAAGAATCAACACTCTCTATTATTATTCAGTGTTTAAGAAGAATTAAGAAGTGTTGCTTCAGTCTTGCTGAGCCTTTTGACTTAACATTAAGGGATAGATTAATCAAGGGTCGAATTCAAAATTTCTTATTGTCAAATTTGTATCGAGTTTTTCTAAAAATTTGAATTCAATTTTCTAGGTTTATCATACTCTGTCCCTTTAAGAATTCAAATTTGACTATTCGCCACCTAAAATCTGCCGAATTGCTGGGAGAGGTCCAGGGATCAATTTTGAATTGTTTGCAGTCTTCCTGACATTGGAGAAAAAACTCAAATGGGGTTTTTAAAATTTGATTCGAGTTTTCCGGGTCGATTCCATTCATCTGAGTTTTAAAAATTAAATTTTGAATTTATGGGAGTTTAGGGGAGTTTTTAAAAACTCACATGAATTCAAAATTCGAATAATTGATAAATGTGCCTCTAAGGGTACATTCCAATTCTGCTAAACATTTTTTTTTTTGGCCTAACTGAATCAAATCCTTGATTCAGTGCATTCCTTAATAGAGGTTTTATATAGTGAGGCTGCGGTGGTAAACTTTTTATTTCTTGATATTACCAAACTAGTACCCTATATTTTTAATATTGGTGAGCTTTTCTTGACAAAGGTTAACCTTACATAAAAAAAACAAATTCTACCCCTCAAGTGGTTGAAATATTAGGTATCCTCCTGACTTGGATTCTTAGCAAGTATTAATTAACTTAAATATGAAAGAGGTCATTTCATCGGAAACTGAAGTCTTCTGCCCTTGGAGTTGAAAGTGAATTTTCAATAAAATTCAAACAATACCAAAAGGACATAAGGATGCTAAGGGGAAAATATAAAGCTGAAGTTAATATTTAAAAAGCAAAAATAAATATACTGAATTGTTTTTTGTGAAATGTTCAAATAAAAAACATGCTAAGTCTATGCCTCTATGTTACAGTTTTGCTTAGATAAATATAAAGGCATAATTAAGCTTCCAATAAAATAGTAAGGAAAAAATGTAATTGTAAAGCTATGATTGTGACAGTGGAAGGGGGATTTTTACAGATTTTGCAGATCAAGAAAAAATGATAGTTTTTTTTACCTGGAGTACTACCAATATAGAATATTCGAAGGAAAAACTATAGGAAAGGAAAATGCAAAATACCTGTTTGACCTATATGGACGAGCAGTTGTCAAAGTTGAAACTTGAGAAGAGACAGGGAAGGAAAAACTACAAATCAGCAGACATCACAGCCTGGGCACCCCCGCTCTACTGTTATCATCGGGGTTTTCTGACTGTAATTACACTACTGTAAAAACTTTAATGTGGAAGATTTTCTTGTAATTATAACAATTAGAGCTCTGCAAAGCCATGAAGCTCTGGCCATACAGATAACGAACATATTTTAACTTGAGGAAAATTTTAGACGTTGAGGCAATTTCTCATGCAATGTCTTAAATTCAGTCTTTTGATGTATTAAACTATATTGTTTACCTGGGTATGAAAAAACAATGAACAACATTCATACGGAATAACATACTTGCATGTGAGCCATAAAGAGACATTAGACTAATCAACAATGGCTTTTTTTTATTATCAATCCCAATTTTATATTGCCTTTCTTGATAAGTAAATGATGAGTACACCCATTCTTCAAAAACATGGAGCCAAAGGGTTATTATTACAAAAATGTTGGTAGTGGGGATTGAATATTTTCCAGAGTCAAACATGTTTATGATCTGGATATGTTTTCACAAAAAGCAAGCCTTGGTTGGCCATATTAAAGTTACCTTGCAATATAAGAAAACTGCATTTGAAAAAGCTTTGAAGGCCTGGAAAGTATATGGCAACAGTTTGCACGACTCAAGTGCATGTATTTGGAAAAAGCTCAGGGAAGCTAACTGATCCACTTAAGCTTACATTAATATACTGGTTTTCCAACTAGCTTTTAAAATAACAGTTCGAATAAATTACATTGTTATTATAAGATTATTATAAAAGCAAACTGATCACAATTGCCAGATGCACTTGCAAATCAGCACTTTCTCATGCTGTGCTTACAGAAACAAAGACAAGAAGTAATTAGCCCAGCCCATCTGAGCTTACACTGTAGCGCTTGGGCACCCAGTGGAAGTAGAGTATAGAGACAAATTAGTACAGAATTAATTGCGGTTTTGCTCTTGGAACTCAACATACATACAGAACATAATATACATGCTAACTGAGCCTTCATCAAGGGTAGAGGGTGCACAACAATAAATAAACCCACTAAATAGTTTTGTGAATCTATTTGGTTGGCGTGAACACTATGATTTTCTTGTATAACTATGTTTTGGTTAAATCAGCAACCTTATAATTTGTTGAGGTGGGTCGTAACAAAGGTTGGTGAGGAAAGAAAAAATTAAAACTACCATTAATTAAAACATACAAGGCCTTTAAGATCAGAGATAAGTGCAACATGAGCATGGAATTGTAGACGTGCCTCAAAGAAATATCTGCAATACTGAGTGAGAAGGGGTAGAGATGGAAACGTGATACAGGTATGGGACTGGTTATCCAGAAACTCATTATCCAGAAAACTTTGAATTTCGGGAAGGTCACCTCCCATAGACTCCATTTTAATCAAATAATTCAAATGTTTAAATTTGAATTCCCTTTTCTCCGAGTACCTTGTACTTGACCCCAACTAAGATATAATTTCCCTTTATTTGAGGCAAAACAAGCCTATTGTGGGAATCCAAATGATGGAAAGACGGCAGATTACGAGAATTCTGAATAACCCATACCTGTATACAAAGCAATACAGAAATTAGGTTAAGGTGGTTGACTTCCTTCGGACAACAGTGGGAAAACTGCAAGTTGCTTTCAGCCCAAGATTGTTTACAAAATACATATTGGTGCTTTGAGGCTGCAATCACAAGCAATTGCTACTTGGGACCATTCCTATTCCTCTCATCTTCTGCTCATTAATGGATAATATAACACCTTGCTGGAGGTAGACAAAAGAACTAGAGGGCTAGGTATGGGCTCCTATATACATTTTTTTAAAGGTAACACTTGATGGTATTGTGTCTTCTGCTATGAAATGATGCAGTGTGTGCAAAGAAAGTTCCAGAGGTAGAATTAATCCCTGGAGGTGTGACGTAAAATAATTTATAAAGCAATAAGAAGCTCAGATTTTTTTTTTATTTTTATAAGATATAACCTGATGGAAATGCAATTTAGCCTAATGCTAATGATGGCCTGAGGAAAAAAAGCCAATTTTTTTGGACTAATCTACACAGAAATGTAATGCAGGCTCCCCAGCAACTAATCCAGCCATTGTGAGTAAAACCCTTTTCTTCCAGTCTGCCATAGACAGCAATGTGTTCTCTGCTGGTGAAGCAGAGCCAAATCAGGCCTTAAGTAGAAAACAATACACAGAGGGAAGGGAAATATTTCAGATTTCATTACTTAAAACCCTTTGGACAAACTTCCTTTTGAAAATGTTGTAATATGGTAAAGGCTTCCACACCTGCCACATTCAATTAAATGTGATCTACTAACGTGTTTAAAGTCGAAAGGTTTTAGAGGTCAATGGATCACCCAAACAAAAGAAGGGCAACAAATTGCAGAGTCAACATGCAATAAAAAAATCATTAAATTAGCCTAGAAAAACATTTGTATTGGCAACATCTCAATAAATGCTCTCAAGCACTATACAATACAAAGAAACAGCCCCTGCTTAGTACAAACACGTTTCCATTAGTATTGTACTAATTGTAAACTGAATTTTCTCTTAGTATCAACATATAAAAAAACTAAATATATTTGCCTGAATACAATATATCTATAATAAAAGACAATATATCCAATTTGTTTATAGCAGCATGGAGCATGAGCTGTTTTAAGGTGAGCACCTGCCTCGTGTAGTATAATATTCATGCATGTTTTTGTACTTTGAATTGTATGCCTTAATCAGTAATTAGCCATGGGTGACAATAGTAATTATTCTATAGTTCTCTCTAGACCTAATGTCAGTAACATTCTATATATTTATGTGAATTGTGCCTGACTATGCATAGAGAGACAAAATTAAATAAGAAATGTGTGCATGGCTCTGGAACAGCCAGTTCATTTGAAAAGGTATATACTAAACCAACTACAACATTTTTATTGTAGTTAATATTATATTATTAAACCAGGAACGTAAACATAACAGCATAACGTGAGTTCCAAATATTGGAACACAATACTAACATAAACGGCTAGCAATTAGACATTAGAACAAAAGAAAAAAAGTAAGAAGTTTATTTAATAATCTGGGCCAGTTATGTAATTCTGTTAATGTTCATAATACAGGTATGGGATCGGTTATCCAGAAACCAGTTATCCAGAAAGCTCTAAATTACGGAAAGGCCATCTCCCATATCCAAATAATCCAAATTTTTAAAACAATATTTCCTTTTTCTTTGTAATAATAAAACATTACCTTATACTTGATCCCAACTAAAATATAATTAATCCTTATTGGAAGCAAAACTAGCCTATTGGGTCTTATTTTTTTTATGATTTTCTAGTAGACTTAAGGTATGAAGATCTAAATTACAGAAAGACCTGTTATCCTGCCTGAAACCCCCAGTTCCTAAGCATTCTGGATAATAGGTCCCATACCTGTATATATTTTGTAACAAATAAAATATAGGAATACTACATGTTGAAAAAATAGAGAAAGCCTTTGGACTGCTTTATTATATTTTACAAAGAACCACATGGTCTTGACAGATATTGGATAAAATATACAATATATGTATTTAAGGTATGTCGGTATGCAATTTATGTACATATGCAATCTTAGGCCACTTTATCAAGTGTGGTATGTAAATAAAGTAGCAACTAAATATATTCTTTAATATAATTTGGAACTCAATGTGGTCAAATTGACATTACTATGCAACTAAAAGAAAAACCTGTATTTTCTTAATACGGTAATAAGAGATTGTGCAGGGATCTTGCTCTTTGCATAGACAAAGGCAAACTGCAAGAAGGTGCTTACAGTAAGCAATTAGAAGGTACGGTTAAAAAATAATAATGAGTAGTCAAGCAAATATGGATTTCTTAAAAAAAGAAAAAAGGTGATATAATTTACCTAATCATTGTTGTACCTAACACATACAGAAACTTATGGTTTCAGTTAACTAGAAGCACTCAGAAATCATTGTTCATATAAATAATACTGTATCCTAAGAAATGCAGGCACCCTGCTAGATAATGACGAGCATGATTACCAGCCATTGATCACAATCAAATTAACAGCAGTCAGCCTAGTGACTTGTGATGTGAGTTAATGAATGCCAAATAGACCTCTTACATGTTAGATTAGCTTCTCAGATGGTGATCGATCATTTATTCCAAAATCAAAACTGCTGTTGAGAGAGGCATAATGCATAACTGTAATTTTAACCCCTGCACTAGGGAAGGGTGTCATTAAAATGTAGTCCAGTAGATGTCACCCTGCCTCTTGGCAATGAAGATGTTGCTGAATAAAGTCAACAGCTGTGCCAAGGTGTTCATTAGTATGTTTTACCAAACGATAAATAGCATAGAAGTTATTACTATGTTTCTAAATTTAAAGTCTGCTTACATAAACCCCAACAATTAGCAGCTTAGCAGTCATCATGGGTAATAGGCATCGATATGCAGTAAACCTAAGTTGAAAAAGATACCTCTTACTTACCTTTTTAATTACATTTGCCTGGCAAAATAAATCCATCAATCTGCCAGTGACTGCACAATTAGCTAACTTGACAAAAAGTTCAATACAATGGCAGGACAATGCATGCAATCTCTTAATTAATATGATCATATGAAATTTTATTGTACATACAAATGGAACCATTTCTTTTTTTAGTTCAAATGTATTCAAATCCAGCATGTTTTCTGCTGTCAAAGAACCCCAATATACCAAAGATAATTATACTAAATTATGTTTTGCTTTATACTATGACAATGAAACTCTTGTAAGTAGCCATAAATTAAGTTATTGCATTTCTACAGTAAATGCCTTGCTATTGTTCTTCTTTTAATCTTTTTGTTAACTAAAATATGCCTAAAATAATTATATACTTCTTTGGTTCACAGAAATTCACATTTGTATTCCTTTACTTTTTCCCTTCCAGAAATTCAGAAGTAAAAGGCCCAGCCACTGAAAATAGCATAAAGCCATTCTTTTTACAGTGAATTAGCTAGATACTAGTAATAAGCAAGTACTATACTCTACTTCTGCCTTCATTATACAAATTATATTAAACTGTTAATTGTCTTTCTCTAAGTTGCATGTCTGTGATTTATAGCATGTATGTGTGTTGAATATCATGCATAAAGGAAGAAATATGCCTTGGACAATTTTAGGCCATGAAAATTTGCAAGTAAGAAGCATCCTAGCATTAGTTGGATTATACAGATCAATGTCTCTAACGTACAGCAGAAATTGTTATTTTTTTTTTCCAAGTATTCTATCAATACATGGCAAAGAGTATGCGGTGCCTACTTTTGATCTGCCAAGAAAAAAATGGCACTTTTTGATAACATTTTTAGTAAAAACGCCTGACTACACAATTGTGGTTGCAAGTTCATGAAAAGTCAATAATGTGAGAGTAAGAGAATAAAAAAAGTTATCTACTTACTGTTAGGTGGTACTGTCTCCAGATTTCTGGGCAAGCCTGGAATATAAAAAATATTGATCAGCCAGAAGCATGAAACAAGGTGCTTTACAGCCTGTTGGTTTTGGCATGACACAGCAGTTGCTGGTGATGGTCCGAGAGAGAAAGAAAAGGATTAACTGAATGGGTCAGAGTTTCAGCTTCACAAAATCTGGCTGCACTGTTTAATTGAATTTTACACTGCTTTAACACACACCCTGTGACTCTTAATAAGCCAGAAAAGTCCCCACCTCTTCTTTCCTTGAAAATCCAAAGTTTTGGGAATCTTTCCTAGCTGTCTGTACTTTTAACCAATTGAAGAGCCTGGGTTTGTAAAAAATGGGATGATAGAAGTAACTCTCTCCAGCTCTCTGTAACCAAAGGAATTGTACTAACTTTCAGTTTAAAGCAATATAAGCCAGCTTATTATTGGATGAGTCAAAGTCAAAGACATGTCCCACAAGTTACTGTTAACTAATATTACCAGCCAGCACCCTTTGTGGAGTGACAGTAGTGGCACAGAATGTTTAGCTCCTCTATCTATAAAAATGGATCCAACATGGTATGTTGCTACCTTCCCTGTGGCTGGGTGCCGGGAGTTGTAGGGTAAGAACAGCTAGTGGAACAGAAATGTATACCCCTGTAAATCGATGTAAATATTTTCATTACATGAGTTTAATGAACAAAATTTATTTTTTTATACTTGTGGGCCAGTCTCTGGACTTTTATATGTTATTTAATGTCAAAAGAAACATAAATTGAATTTGTTTGTTAATGCTTTGTTTCATATTAAAGCAAACCTAAGTGCAACAAATACATTTATTCAGTGAAGCAAAATGCTTCCATCTGTTAAGTCAGGCTGAGAATGTAATTATTTTTATAAAAGCAAAATAATTAAACCAGAAGCTACAGGCACAGCAGGTGCAACTGAGCAACATTATAGAAGCAGAAGGGAAGCCATTTTAAAATCACATATGCCAGCTATGCACAAATTTTTATTTTATATATTTTTTATTTTTATAATATTTATATATCCTTTCTGTTTTGTTGTTAGTCTGGAGAAAAACAAGAACAAATAGGCTAATATATCTGCTCCAGTAACTGCTAGAAAGAAATCTTATGATTGAGGGAGTGGCTGTATTTTGCTAATGGACATTAGGGATGGGCGAATTTGACCCGTTTCGTCAAAAATTTGCTGCCAGAGAAATGTCGCCAACGCCCATTGAAGTCTATGTCCGTCAAAAAATTGTTGTCGCCCGGCGTCTTTTTTTTTTTTTGACGCACAACGTCAAGTCTATGGGCATCAATTTTGAGGCGAAACAAGGCGAAAAAATTCACCCATCCCTAATGGGCATCTTTATCTAAGGTGCCGCTCTAAATACATGTAAATTGTGTTTAGATGATCTGCAGTAGGAATGGTAGATAATGTAAGTTCTCTACAAAGAATTGGGCCTGATTGATCAGGGCTTTTGTTGGTCTTTAGGGGAAAAATAAACCTTTTTTTCTACAAATTTGGTCTTAATTTTGGATTTAGAAAAAAGTTAAATCATCATGTCATATGAACAGAATACAATGTATACAGTACAATGAAATTATTACTTGAATCACACACCATATCTCTATTTTGCAATGCAATCTTTTTGCCCCTCCATGAGAATATTTGTTTTACAGGTTCCTGGAACAAGATAAGACATAGAATTGCATACAAAAACAAACAGGCAATATTTAAATTGCCTTAAATGAAATATACACGTGATGATGATGATAATGTGAGATGAAGGAATTGCTAAAAAAATCTAATTCATGGCAGTTGGTTGCAACACTATATAGCTTTGTTTGCTCAAGTCACTAGTGCAAAAAAACTAGTCTTTTTGTTATCCCCTGGCATCCAATCTCCTTAAAAGTTTACCACTTGCCAATAAATACATAATAGATAATGAAGGCTCAACCTTTGTCTCTCAGAATAAACAGCTAGAGACCCTTTGTAAAGCTTCAATTACTTTCATTTACATCTAACCAGAAAATGCAATATGTCTTCAAAATCATTGACTCTCATTGCTTTAAAAATCTCTATACCGTTCTTGACAATTTTTCTGTATTATGCCAAGAGACATTACAAATAATACTGAAAAAAACCCAAAAGAGGCAATCTAACACCAGAAAACATACACACCTACCATTTTCAATGGACTATGAAAACGGAATTGTGTGATTTATTCTTTAGTTATGGTTAGTTTCCGATTACCCACACTGTTACAGAATAAAATGGTTGAAAAATCACAATTACTGACTTATCCCATGCTGGCAAAATGCCATAGTCGCATGACCTTTTTATATAAGTGGCGCATAAATAGAGGAAAAAGGCATTTGGTTTAATAGCAATTATTTTATTATTGTTGTAGTTTAACCCACTGATGCTGGGAAATATGAAACAATATTCAGTTTCAATACAGTGCAATGCAGTTGTTTGCCTTTACTTCAACTTAAAGCCACTGAGGAGAAAAATATATTAGCATGCATTTCCACAGATTTAACATATGCACTTGCAATTGTTCTTGAAATAATATGCAAATGTTGATGAACAGGAGTGGAATCTTTTGAAGAAACTGCACAGTATAAAAAGAGTCTCAGGTCGGTGATTACAGTGGTCTGATTATATTGGACTGAGCTCAAAGTTTTCCAGAGGTACATGGAACCAAGACACTATTGCAATCATTGCACAATTTGAATATTTGTTTGGTAGTTGTTTGTTTTTTTACTTTGGTTATACAGGTATGGGACTTGTTATCCAGAATGCTCGGGACCTGGGGTTTTCCGGATAACAGATCTTTACGTAATTTGGGTCTTCATGCCTTAAGTCTACTAGAAATTCATTTAAACATTAAACAAACCCAAATAGGCTGGTTTTGTTTCCAATAAGGATTAATTATATCTTAGTTGGGATCAAGTACAAGCTACTGTTTTATTATTACAGAGAAAAAGGAAAACATTTTTAAAAATTTGGATTATTTGGATAAAATGGAGTCTATGGGAGACCATTCCGTAATTCGGATCTTTCTGGATATTGGGTTTCCGGATAAGGGATCCTATACCATAATGTACATTTTATAACAATTCACTTCAGCATGATGTACTTTTAGATGCCATAAAAGTAATGTAAGAATCCTACTAAACTGGTACCCTAGTTTCAATATTTTACTGCATTCATATTAATACTGTACTTTACAGTAGTACATTATGAAAAATCTAATGCAAAATGTCAACTAAGTCAGAGCCTTTTCCTAGCCTTTTCTTGTAGTGAAACTTGTGATGTGGTCTCATCATGTGTATAACATCATACCAGATGACTGGGAGGAAACTATATTGAACTGCATAATAAACTTCCCTTCAGAACCCACAAATACGTCTCAAAAGATTATTTGCCACCCTAAAAGAACTGGGGGTCTTGAATTGTATATGGTCTGACCACGTTGAAGAAGAAAACCGTTGTGTTTTCAGAAATATGTGAATAAAAATTGCTTTGTGCATCTGTTTGATTTCCACTTCCCCTATTTTCAAATGTGAACATCAAAGAAAATACAACACTGAGACTTAAACAGCCCCTGACAGCAGACCGAAACCAGAGTTCTCAATAGACAGGCCCTTGCCACCAGTTCTCTTATTTCCACAACAGTGAACAAACACAAAAAACACCACTAAGCGGCCTTTTCCTCTTTCTCAACTCTTCTTGGTCAGCCGTCTGCCTTGTAGTAGTGAGAACCCATGTACACAGCCTTCTGGAAACACAGCACTGAAAAAAAGGATTAGCTGCACTTACATGCTAGCACTTGCAAAAGTGAGGTGAAAGTACTAGTACAGTATTACGATATATGAAAAAGCCAAAATGCTTGTACTTGAAAGAGACTTAGGACAAGCTTGTGTGCTCCCTGGGAGAAAATGTTGCCGTGATGAGTGACAGGGCTTTCAGGAAATATGTTCACAATCACAGACAGGGAAGGCCATGACCTAGATCGTTTAAGAGCTTGTCTTGTCAAATTATCAAAAGCTCCTTCCCTTTCTGAATAAAAAGGGTGACATAAGTGAGTGTCAGAAAGCTGTGGGCTGACAAGCCAAGCATACAATAACAGGACGTCACATACTTGGCAAAACACCACCACTGCTGGCGGCAAATCTTAATGAGAGCGCGGCTGGCCCAGGAGACTTGAGTCCCTGCTGGCACAGCAACTCATCTCGCAGAGAAAATCCTTCAGCTCCCAGTCAGTTATGGTCTGACACGACGCCTACAATTACTAAACACAACTTTTTAACAGAATCCTCTTGTGCTTTGTCAAAGCCGCTTGCTGTTACAAGCCTGCCCAGTACAAGCCTCTGCTGTAAAACAAAGGCTTTACCAAAATGCAGCACAGAGTAGTGGCACAGGAAGGTGTAACAGTTAATTGCAGGAAGATGTAAATATATAACTTAATAAGATGTTAAGCTGTCTTTGATTTACAATTTTTAAAAAATGTTCTTCCAAAACCCCTCTGTCAACCCGTGGTGTAAACCAGTAGAGGAACCTGGGTGAGAGGGGGCTCAGTAAGGAATCACCAACCTAAAATTGCTCAACTGCTTTCGATTTGTGCCATCTAGCAGCAAAGGGCCTTTATAATGTTTCATTCATTTGCATTCATTTGTTCCCTTGCTAAGTATCCTGCAAGCAATGTAAGCAGATCAGAAAATATTGTTAAAGATAATTATTTTCCCCAAATTACAGACATAATTTACAAGAATTCTCTGATATGTCATGGTTTAACAGCTTAGTTGACAGGTCCAGAATCTCAGATTTAAAAGTGTTGTCCCATTAAGGCCTTTGAGACCTGTACTTGAACAGGACTAACCTAATTCATGTAACTGCCATTGAGAATAATTACAATTCAACTTAGACATTCTTGTTTCACACTTTCATGACTATGCACAAGAATTCAATATTGAAGGCACAGTAACACCAAAAAATGAGTGTTTTAGAGTAATTATAATATAATGTACTGTTGTCCAGCACTGGTAAATGTTCTGTTTGTTTCAGATACTATACTTTAGTTTATATAGAAAAGCTGCTGTGTAGCTGTGAGGGTAGCCATTCAAAGCGGAAAAAGCTCTGTAGTATACAATAGGATTCTGCAGAGCTTACTTGTTATCAACTATGTGCCTTGTGCTTGAGTGGCTACCCCTATGGCTACACAGCAGCTTGTTTACATAACCTATAATAGGGTTTCCAAAGTAAACACTTTAGTTTTACTAGTGTAGGGCAACACTACATTATATATTCATTACTTAAAAACACTTTCACATTTTGACGCTATAGTTCCTTTAACAGAAATCTTTTTTAATCAAACAGTTAGAGAGTGTTGACATTTACACTGCATGGCTTACTCAACCAAGATATTCATACCCGACTAAAAGACAATACTAATTACACATATTGATTTAATTTCTGAGTGTTTGAGCAGATACATCTTTCTCAAGTGAGAGAAGCAGAAATGCACAACATCCGCTTTTAAATGCATGCACAGACCAGCAAATTTTTTTTGTTATGACTTGGCCATCTCCGAAAATGATCTGCACATGGCAGTAGCTGCTGCAAGTCTTCCGTGCATCAAATACAATGAAAACCTTTTTTTAAATCAAAAACACAGGCAACCTTAATGTACAACATTTATTAAGTTCTACAAATAATTTTTGATTGTTTGCAATTCAAAATGTCATCCCCAAATACAGTAATCTTAATCAATACAAGATCAATGAATGAAATTATTTGAAAAAAATGGTGTAAAAAGCTATGTAAAATAAATGGCAAATTTATCAATGTGTGTTTTATTCTATGCCATGCTAATGCCAGATATGTCGTTTTTTTGCTCTGCTTCAAACCTTTGTAAGTAAGTTCAGCCAGAAGTTGCGCAAAAAAAATTACTCAATTTTTACTTTTTTTTTTTTTTTTTTTTTTTTTTACACGGTTATGCCTGGTGATATGTGGTGCATTACTCTGACGTTTTTACACAATACATCTGGCCTGTAGAGTGCTGCTCTTAAAAAACAACAGTTTAAGGTCCAGAGATCTTTGAAATCATGGACTGGCGGCAAAATTAATATAGGTATGGTTTTTGTTTGGCATTGCTTTATTTTTCTGGATAACAGGTGTTAAATGCCAGATAATAGCTTCATTAAGACAAAAATAAAAAATATACTTTTTGCTGGTTTCACTACAGTGTGAATCTTAAATAATAATATTAGCTCTTCCAACTAGGGATGCATTAAATCCAGGATTCAGTTTGGGATTTCTCCAAACAGAATCCAAATCTTAAAAATCACATGACTTTTTATCCCATTAACATGGAAATTCTTATTTGTTCCTGTGCACTGTGCAGAAGGTTATTTTTGCCCTTCTTTGTTCTAATTGGAGTGAATCCCCAAATAGTGGGTTCAGTGCATCCCTACTTCAGACCTAAAATTAAAGGATGATGGATACATTCTCCTGTAGGTCCATTTTACTAATCCATCCAAAGAAAAACTGAGAATGGGAAATGCAGTGTAGCTCATTTAAAGGTACAGTAACACCAAAAAATGTAAGTGATTTAAAGTAATGAAAATATCATGTACTGTTGCCCTGCACTGGTAAAACTGATCTGTTTGCTTCAGAAACACTACTATAGTTCATATAAACAAGCTGCTGTGGAGCAATGGCGGAAATTGAAAAATTGCTATAAGGCACAGGATAACTATTGGATAACAGATAACACCATTAGACAGACAGAGCTTATCTGCTATCTGCTGTGTAACTTGAGCCTTTTCTCCTTTGAATCGCTGCCCCCATTGCTAGACAGTAGCTTATTTATATAAAAAATAGTAGAGTTTCTTAAGCAAACACAGCAGTTTTACCAGTGCAGGGCAACACTGCATTATATTTTCATTACTTTAAAACACTTTTATTTTTTGACGTTACTTTTCCTTTAAGGGGAAGTATACCATAAAGTTGCTCTTGTTGTTCTACCTGCAGTAGGGTAATCGCTCATTGGCTGCTATCCGCTACTGCACCAGGGAAAAACTACCCAGTGCTAACAACTAAGCCTTATTAAGGCCTATTTTCAGATTTTTTACAAATTGAAACCAAACAAGATCAAAAAAGAAACTGTTGATAGAAATGTGAGTAGCAGGGTAAACTACAAAATAACACATAAAATATATACATTATTATACTCACATCAGAATAGTGACCTGTCATTGAACAACGATGGCAAGTCTTCTTCCAGTAAGCTCGCTCAATGCATTCCTTAAAGAAATGCCCCGGCAAAAGGCAGTTTAAACAATACCGTGATGGGCAAGCATTCTGGCGGTGCCCTCTCTCACCACAGAGGCAACAGGCTGGCAGTTTCTAATAAAAAAGCAAAATCAAATTAAATAAAAATGATGTAATAAGTAAAAAAATGAAAACAGGTACTACTTATATTTAGGGATGGGCGAATTTGACCCGTTTCATTTTGCCAAAAATGAGCCGCCGGTGAAATGTTTTTTTTTGACGCACGACGCCATACAAGTCTATGGACGAAAAAATTTGCCCATACCTACTTATATTTAAGAAAAAGTCTAAATAAATGTAAAAAAGTATCGCACTGGGTATTTACTTAAAATAATGTTTTCATTATAATGCTCCTTATTCAAATTTAATTAAAAAGAGACATGGAAAAACTGTATTGCTACCTTCTCCTTTCTTTGTATTGTATAAGCATTGTGATTGCTCTGTCAGAAGATAACGCTATAAGGTCTATACTGAACTATACATAGACTGTGATTGCCTTGTTTGAATGTCGTTGAAAACAGAATAAAAACCTTTTTAAAAAAAATTAAAAAAAAGAGACATGGAAACAAACCTCTTCTTTTCTTTTTTCCCCCCATTACTATTTTTTCTTCTGCCTGGCAGTGTTGAGAAATTGTGCCTTCCAGATTCTACACTTAAACTTTTTTCTGTCTCACATTTTTATGTTAAAGCACCTAAACACAAATTCGTTTTTTTTTATAACTTTGTTTTATGTTAAAAAAAATCTAAAGAAAAAATTAAACAATAAATCAGCTTTTTTTGTTAAAATGTAGTCAAAATATTGAGTTCACCATTGGAGCAATACTATTTTTAAGCCTTTTGTGTTAAGCATGTACCAGACACACTGTTCTACACTGTTCAGGAAACCTTTCTTTATCGACGATAGAATCTAAGGTGGTTTAAGTTTCATTTTTCAAAAATTGCCACAGATTCTCTATTGGAGTGAGAAACTCTTTTTTTCCTTGCGCCACCCATCACTTTGGTTTTG
This sequence comes from Xenopus laevis, assembly GCF_017654675.1. NCBI lineage: Eukaryota > Metazoa > Chordata > Amphibia > Anura > Pipidae > Xenopus > Xenopus laevis. The sequence goes on from NC_054372.1 coordinate 99,390,383, forward strand.
GATCATTGCTTTACTGAAATATGAACTTTCCTATGAATGTCAAAAATTGTTCTGATAGGCAGATGGAAGGTGGAACAGAATGTGTTCATTGATCTGCAAATGAATAGAATGTTAAACACCACTAAGGGTTAATAGATGGAGATCATAACACCATAATAGTCAAACATCAAATGGAGGAAAAAGACATCACAAAAATAATAAAATTATTGTAAGATTTTCAAGTTCATCAGGGATTATTTACAAAGAAAGTTCATTTACCCATTGCAACCAATCAGATCATTGCTTTAGTAGCCTTTTCAACACCAAGGGGCAGATTCAAGGATCAAGGGTCGAATTGAAAATTAGAATTTGAATTTTCCAATTTTTTTATAGTCAAAACTATCAATTTCAACTAGGCAGTTATTCAAATTAGAGTTTTTTTTAAAAAAAAATGTAATTCGATTTTTGAGATTTATCATACTCTGGCCCTTTAAAATTTGACTATTCGCCACCTAAAACCTGTGGAACTTGAATCTAGTTTTTTAAACTTTTTAAATTTCGATTCAGTTGATTTAATTCATCCGAGTTTTAAACATCTGATTTTTTTAATCAATTTCTACTGGTCGAAATTGGAGTTTATGGGCGTTTTTAAAACCTCACATGAATTCAAAATCGACCTTTGATAAAAGTGCCTCCCCTTGTTGATTGGTTTTTACTTTTTAATTAGCCCCCATGTGTCACAGGTAACCGGAATCCTTGTTAGTGATATGGGATATTGTGTCTAGGTCAGTACAATTGTTAAGCTATTTTTAGATTAATATGAGCTTCTTATCCATATCCTGTCCTTTTTGCATACACTTCCCATTGACCCCCAAGACAACAGCTACTTTTGTCCCCATTAGAGTTCAAGATATGAATTTCTGTAAAATGATTAAAAATGTATGAGATGTCAAACCTTTCAAAACATATAAACATACATGTTGATTTCCCCTCTATGTTTCCATAATCTAACTGTAAGGGATTTAATAGTCTGCCTACTGCACTAATACTACATAGCTATACATTGTAAGGCTTCCAACTGTAAAAGTATCAATAACAAATGTTGTTTCCTCTGTGAACGTTTTTACATTTCAAGACTGGTGCCACAGCCAAAACGTTCGTTTTTTGTGCCCACAATAAAAGATTCTTTGTTTTTTCTTAAGACCTGAGAGTGCTCCTTTCATTGACTATATATATATATATATATATATATATATATATATATATATATATATATATATATCAAAATAAAAGGCAACCCAGCTCATTTGTGTCATGTCTTAATTAATATTAGTTATGTATATTTTCCGTTCTTAAAATAATCTATTTTTTTTTACCTTAGGAACAGGGCAGTTTTTGGATAAATGTCCCCGTTTATCACAGTTTCTACACACAATATTCTTGTCTGCATAATAGCGATTGAACCGCCTTAGAGGAGTATAGTTGGCAATCTGGGCCTGTAACACAAAAGTAAATTAATCTCACAAGGCACTTGCTTAGGATTTGATTTGAAATTCACAGAGACATATATCTAAAAACAGAATCAACACAATCAATTAATGAACAAAACTTGCACACTCTAAACACTAAAACATTGGTAAAGGCAGTTTATAAATAATTGATAACCTAATGAAAAACAATCTTACCGATATTTTTTTCAGAGCACTTTTTGAGTTTAAACAAAAAAAAAAAGAATTTTCCAACACGAGTATAGTATTAAAGGAGAAGGAAAGGTTAAAACTAAGTAAACCTTATCAGAAAGGTCCATCTAAATATACAAGTAAACCCCCAAAGTAATGCTGCTCTGAGTCCCCTGCCAAAAGAAACATAGCATTTCTTCCCTTCTATTGTATATACATGGGCTTCTGTATCAGACTTCCTGCCTTCATTGCTCTGGGCAAGAGCATGCTCAGTTTGCTCCTCTCCCCCCCCCCCTTCTCTGCTGTAATCTGAGCCCAGAGCAGGGAGAGACTCAGGCAGGAAGTGATGTCACACCATGTTAATACTGCAGCTCCTATCCTAAACAAACAGAGAGTTTCTAGAGCTTTTTACTCAGGTATGGTAAAACATTTTACAGAATAAATATAGCATTCTAGGTTGCACTATTGCAACTAATCTATTGGCAATAAAATGCCTCTGTAGCTTTCCTTCTCCTTTAAGGATACCAATAATACCATGTGAGCCAAGTATTCTACTACAAACACTGAATAGATACAGTTCAGGTGTAGACTGAATTAGTATTATCCAAAGTGACCATAGAGTCAAAGCTTAGACTGCCTTTTTGTAAGAGTTAAATGTGGTTTTGTAAGAGTTCACTTTGAGCCATGATTGGTAAACATCTCCTGCTGTAATACAAATTAAGAGGAAAGACCAACAAAAAAAAACCTGTGATACCTAGGCATATATTATTAATGTAGACTATAGTTTTAGAGCCAATTTTGAAATTTTAATCTCTCCTTACCCACTCTTGGAAATGACGGGACACACTACAGTTTGCAATATTCAAATTTAAAGACAGACATCATGATTCTAGGGCTTGTAATTAACATGCTGAATACAAATTCTTCATGACCTAGTTAAATCTTTCCACACGGTCAACCATGATAACACAGACCTATCTTGTTTTTCCTCACACCTTTTTAAACACATGATTTGGTGTGGTCTACCTTGTCTTCAGATCATCCTGTACTTGTAGTTGGTTTACCAAAAGCCTCATCTTAGGCTTTCTACTTCTGAAATATAGATATCTTACTTTAAAAAAAGAATTACCTTAATATTCTAGATCAGAGAAATGTCAATTTATCTGTATCAAATATCAATACAGATATTTACCTACCAGTTACCTGTTAAGTATGGAAAAACTGTGACTAGGACATTGGCACAAATCTTATGGGCAATGAAAAAACTCTTAAGGGAGAATAATCCCCCTTTTCTGATCAATTGTAATATAATATAAAATAGAGCAGGATAAACTGTGTACTAGCACACTCATCTTTTTTTTTAATTATAATTATTATTGGCCTAATTATTTAATTTTATTGGTGTTGACCTATACTGGGATAACTGCGGGCACTAGCATAACAAGAGGGCAACAATTCAGGAAAACAAAGTTAATACTTACAGGCTGTTCTAGTTCTAACATATTAGGACACTACCCATCACTTATATGAAGAATCGGAAGCACTGATATACTGCAATATAGTTTTTACAGAAAAGTTTGAAGAGTACAATGGTTATTCTTACCTCTGAATCCTTTTCACTAATGGACCATTCCGCTCCTCTTTCTCCTATAAAACAAAGGCATTGCTTAAAAATGTACTAAAATCTGCTTCAACTAATAATTTTAATCTATGCATATTTTAAAGAAAAAACAAAGTCCTAAATTAAGTTCCTGTATCTTTTAGGTACATAGAGGTGCTAAAATAGCAAAGTTGTAAAATAAAAAATAGCTCCTTAATGTACAGTATATGATTACATTTCAAAGTTGTTCATGGTTTGTTTTAGCCCCTTCAGACTCCTCTATATGCATTAGAAAATGTCCAACAATAAAATTGCCCAATTCTCATGTCAAAGTGTCAGACTGAGTATGCGTGTGGATTCACAACCTTGTTACAAGGAAGGGACAAGGACACACAAACGGTAAAGACATAAAGTAACATAATTCTTACTGCATAGCACTGTATATGCACAATGGTGCAGAAAATTTATGAACTTTTAAAGAGTATAAAATGAAACACAGGAACATTGATAACACATTTAATTTAAAACAAACTCAAGTTAGGTGTCAGTTACAGGTTTGTCTAGTTAGTGAGTCTTTAGTTGCACACAGGGCAAAAACAAAACTTTGCATAGGTCTGTATTTATATTGCACTCCTTAGTATATATAGAGAGAGTTTGTCAAAATTAGGCTTTTTACTCCATAAACAATATTCCCCAAATGAGAAACACTTAATTTAAAAGTTGTTTTACAAACATTCCATGCCCTTAAGATCACAATTCAAACCAGACCATTCTATATATACTATAACGGTAATAATGACAAAGTACAGCTTCAACTAAGTCACAACAGGATCATCATGCCGTTCTCAATGTCACATGCTTGCCAAGAAACTGCTAGCAATGCTTAATTCACATGATTATGCAGCAGAGTTAGAGACAGAGCTCTGTGTAAATTGTGGGCAATGACCTCTTGTAATCACTGAAGGAGAGAACATGTTAAAACAATGGGGTGCTATCTAGTTACAATGCACTATTCAATTAAACAACTTTGTTTTGGAATTAAAATTCAAGAAACACAAGCTGGTACTCTAATTAGTGTACTATGTAAAATACCCCAATATAGACCATGTGACTCACCCAAAACAAAAGAAATTAAAAAACAAAAACATTCCTCCATGCGCACTTTTATTCTGACACATGCCACTTGTATAAACCTCGTTGTGCTTTTATAATGTGAAAGCTTTAATCCTGTATATAACTGTTGTCCTAATACCATAAAATAATAATGTTAAATGAATGGGGTATAATCATGCCTTAGCACTTGCTCACATTTTGAAAAGGTGTTTAACATATGTTTATTGTGGTTATATTCACAATAATCTGCAATAGACATTTTAAGAAATGTCCCAAACAGTATCACCCCAGTAATCAATCATAATTATCTATTCACACAGCAAACAAAAGAAATGTAAAAATTGCCCATCTAGAAACAAACCACACTTTCATTTGTAAAGGTAAAATATACAAATGCAATATTAATTTAGCTTTTTGAATTGTGCTTTTTAAACTATATACCACTGGTTACTTAGTTAATGACAAAATCTCATCAATAGTATTAAAAAAAACAACTGCAATAACAAAAGCCAGATTTATTAAGAAATTTAATTTTAGAATTTTCATCTTATTTTAAATGAAAAAAAAACCTCAAAGAATTAAAAATCTTAAATGTGCTCTGAATTTATTAAAAAGCATGAATGTTGTTAATTTGCATAAAAACGTGAAACAACAACTTGAATGCAGTGAAATCACATTCTATCCATCATTATTGTGTGCCAAATTTCTAATTGTTCTTGAAAGTTTAATTTAAAAAAGCTTTAATTTTTATAACACAACTCACATTGACTTTTTTTTTTTGCACATAATTCAAATTAAATGTACATACCTGTAAATTGTATATGGAAATTGATAAAATTGCTCAACAGAGACCTAATTATATATTATAGAAGCTGTGCACCTCGATAGAGATTTGTAGAGTGATATGTGCTCTAATTTAAATCTGCCCAATAGCTTCACACATACAGTAGGGCTCCACATGCACCAGCAGTGCAGTCAACCACTTGAAGGGAAAGAAGTGCTTGGCATGTTTTACATATTGTGCTAAGCACCGCAAAGCCAATTAAGGGTCACTCCTTTATTTATAACATCTGCATAGAACACAATACATACATTGAATTATAACAATAAAACTATAAAATAACAAATCAGATAATCCTAAACAATTTCAATTATGGTTAATTAATATACTCCTATTATATTAATAACTAAATATGTTTATACAATTTGATAATTTTCAACTAAATTATCTGACTAATGGGGCTGATGCTAAATTGCACCACTGCAGTTGCTGTAAGAAGAATCGCTGGTCCAATTTACCACCTATGTTAATAAATCAGCCCTCTGTGAGCCCTTGGGAGATAGGTATGAGTGACATCCAACTGATGAGATTACATTGCAGTTAGGTTATCAAGAGACAAGACATTTCATCAGTACTTAACCTATATTAATGCCTTGGGGCATGGATGAGATGAGGTATGTGCTCCCTGTGCAGAATATCCTAAGGGGATATGTTTCAATAAACTTTCAGTAATAAAGTGAATGTAAACTGCACTAATAAATAGGACATGCTCACTTTAATATAAATATATAGGAAAAGAAAATAAAAAGTGAAAAAAATATATATATTTTATACAATTTTTACACTAACCTGAAGTCTTAGGGCCTAAGTACGGCAATGTGGTATGGATGCCTTTGTATTGGGATATTTTACTCAAAAGAGTATTTTACAGATTGAAAACATGATAAAAAAATAGCTCAAGATTTTCCGATTTCGCCCCCCCCCCCCGAAAATATAATAAATGCAGAGGTCAAATTTTGAGTGGCACCTAACAACTTATGTACAAACATGAAGGGAATAGGTCATAATTGTACTTTTTATTTACAATTTCAAAAAGCCACTTTAAAAACTAAGAAAGCATAATCACTGCCTCTGACTTCAAACTGACTATACACCCCCTCCACCACAAAAAATACTATTTTTAAACAGCAAAGCTTAAAATATATTTTGTTTTATTCAGATATATATTCCTGAATTATATATTTTGAAAAAGAAGATGAACTTTAAAACTGTATGTGAATGTGATACATTCAAAGTTATAAAGCACAGTTTATAATATTCCATACACAATGCTAATAAAAAACCTAGTGAACAGAGTACCTCGTGAAAAAAACTCCATGAGATCAGCTAAATGTAACTTTTAAATGCCCAGCCTCAGTTTCTTGTATTATTTCTTTTATTATGTCTCACCTAGAAATCACAAGGCAGACTCACATTGGGTAGCATTTTATTTTAAAAGTATCCTTTATAAGATGTTCACCATGACCAGCTGCATAGAAAATGTTGTAAAAGCCAGAAGTTTTGCCATCAAGTTGATTTCTTTCTGTAGAGATTTCTGGCACCTCCAGAAATCAAAGGGTTTAACTCCAACATGGAGTTACTATGGCTGCCCATAGTATATTAAATAGGCAAACACACTATTTAACATTATGATTATTGCCCCTGTTATATAATCATAAACTCTCTTTTAGTACTGACACATACATCATTCTATATACGCCATCTACCATAAAACCTATGGCAATAAGAACAACCTATTATAAAGCTAGTGTCTATGTGAAGCATCTTTCAGCAATTAAAGCATCACTATTTCCACAATCAATAAAGACCTAGAAAATAACACTTTCAGAATATAGACATACGTCCTTATGGTTGCAATCTGCTGGTCAAGGTCAGCAATTGACAAGAAGCAGAAGATTCAGCAAGTTATATGAACTTTTGTGCTTCGATCCCAGGGAGACTGCAGCAGAATAACAAATCATGTAAGAAGATGGGTTGCACTAGACCTGTGAAAGCAGCGATTTTCCACTCAAAGTATATTTATGTACCGTGAGAAAAGCCTGCTGTGCTTTGCGCATCATGAGAGAAGCAAGTCAGAAATTGAGGAAATCAGTAAGAATCCAACAATGACAACTATTCAAGTCCAAATATGATAGTTATAGGCCTATCAGTTCTCACAGTCATTTATTGCCATGTTACCCAATTATAGATCAACTGTAGCATCTATTGCACTTGGGAATGAATAGGTGAACTGTTAATATTGTAGAGCTTACCTCTAAGAGTTCCCCTTATAAAAACAGATCTACTGTGAGTTTATTATACTCTGTTAGTTTTCGATAATATTCTAACCTACAGAATTTGCCACAGACATTTTGTTCCTTAAAACAGTTTAGCATTCTGTCGAAGGCAATCTTGACATTGTGTTAACATCTGAATACATATGCAGAGTTTAAATTAAACACAACACATTTTCTAATAAATAACACAGGGTCTAAAGAGGGATCTGCATGTGCTCAAAAGTCAATATAAGTACAGGTATGGGACACATTAGCCATAATGCTCAGGACCTGGGGTTTTCCAGATATTGGATCTTTCCATAATTTGGATCTTCATACCTTAAGTCTATTAGAAAATCTTGTAAACATTAAATAAACCCAATAGGTATTGCTTCCAATAAGGATTAATTATAGCTTAGTTTGGTTTAAGTACAAGCTACTGTTTTATTATTACAGAGAAAGGGGAGATCTTTTTTAAAAATGTAGATTATTTGAATAAAATGAAGTCTGTGGGAGACAGCCTTTCTGTATTTCAGATCTTTCGGGATAACAGGTTTCCAGATAACGGATCCCATACCTGTGTTTCACTGGATGTATTTTAATAAATAGAAATTTTCAATTTAGCATCTGTATTTTTTTTTTTAACTTGTTTTTATTTGGAATTTTTGACATAACAGTCGTTTAATATTGATTGTACTGTAGGTTTTCAATCCATTCCAATAACATTATATATCAAAATTATAATAACACTGTAATAATAACATCGTAATAACATTTCTAACATTCAGCTCTTATGACATCGGTGTTGTGACCCTAAAAATAGTTTTGTGGGTAGGAGGCTAACAGCCTTTAAGTTTGATGACTCCTGGGGGGTGCATAGTTTGGTTGTATTTGTTCTTGTTGCAGGCTTCTGAGGTACTGGGACGACTCCATGACCAACGGTTGTTCAGTTAGTATTGCTGTGTCATACCATGTTGTGTATCTGAATGTGTGCACTGTTAGATGTCTAATTTGTTGTGGAAGAGATTCTATGTATGTTGTCCACATGTTTGTTCCTTTCTGATTGTTGCTTCTAACCAATCCAAATGGAAGATATGATGTAGTTTTTGTTTTACTGTATTTAGCCAGTACTGCAGTATTATTTTTCTAGCAGCCGCTGCCAGTCTTCCAATCAAGTTCTTTTCTGTTTTTGTTAATTGTGTATGAGCTGTGCTGTTGCTAAATATTGCCCACTCTAATTGCATATGGAGATATTTTCCAGTCATCTGAGCACCGTATTCTGCTACTTCTTTCCAAATGTTTTGTAATGAATGGCATAACCATAGGTTGTGAATTAGGTTTTCTTTAGGGGAGTGGCATCTGAGGCAGTTATCGGAGGGCAGATTTCCCATTTTGTATCTCCTGATTGGAGTTAGGTATGAGTTATGATGTATTTGAAGAGCCATTTCTTGATATCGACTTACAGGAAGTAGCGTCATAATGTCTGTGTTGTTTTAGGATTTCAGGGGTTGTGGTACTTGGGATTTCGGTGGTCCATGTGAAGCTCGGCATTTGTTCGTTTTCTGTTTCAATTACAGCATCTGTATTTTTAATGGGTTTTTTTTATGAATGTATTTACAACATGATTCTGCTTTCTGTGTAGAGAGTGTCAACACTTCGAGACTACAGTCAGTACAAGAACTTACTTAAAGGAAAGGTAAATCCTTTTATACCCTCTGGGGTCCTTGTACATGGTCCCCTCCTCAACCACATCACCCAAACTCTTAAAAGGGACTCCCACACCAGATGTCCCAATAGAGCGGTTGGGCAGCCACCTCCTGTCAGAGCCTCCACAGCTATCATCACTGAAGTGGAGCATGCTCAATGAAAGCTACGGCCCAGGCACATGATGATGAATCGGTAAACATATATATATTTGTTGATAATTCATATAAATGATTCATTACTGCTGTCTTTAACAATATTAAAAGCAGAAGCTAGAGTTAAACTGCTGCCAAACTTACCAACATTAACTGAGATTAGGTTCCTTATGTAAACAAGTCCAGCTATTACAAGATAAAGTAGGAGCGCCATTCTCTAGTAAACATGGGCCCTGTGTTACTGTTTGCTCTATAAGTTTTTATTGTTAATGGGCAATTATTTATAGACAATGGGAAACTGCTATCAGGGAGACTTATACAGCGCTCCTAGTTGTGTAGCTGCTCTAGTATCTCCAAGTCTTATGGAGGCAGCCATACATAATAAATATGCATAATATAAACATACAAAAAAATGCTAAACTGAGAATTTATATTTAACCAAATACATTTTAAGTTAACATAAATGTTCACACGTTCCCCTAGTCTATAGGATTTATGTATATACAAATATACAAGAGTCAAAGGATATTGACAATAGTTGCAATTAGCAAAAGAATCCTATAAAGAGAATTCAATTTACACATTTAGAATTTTAAAGTGGACCTGTCACCCAGACACAAAAATCTGTATAATAAAAGTCCTTTTCAAATTAAACATGAAATCCAATTTCTATTTTTTATTTAAGCATTCATAGCTGTTGTGAGCTCATTTAAAAATCTCAGCTGTCAATCAAATATTGTCTGCCCCTCCTCTATGCCCGTGGCATAGAGGCGGGGCAGACAATTACTTTCACTTTCCATTCAGCACTTCCTACATGTCCCTGCTCTCCCCACATTCCCACGTTCTCTTTACCATATAATTGTGTGGTCAGGACATGAGGGTGGACATCGGGTCCCCCATTCTGGTGCACAAACAAGATTCTGAGATGATACAAGACTTGTCTTAATAACAGTGTCCACAAAATGGCTCCTGCCTGCTTTCTATCATTTTGAAATCCCAGACTGAAGGAAACAAGATTCAAATAATTTATATAGTGTAATTAAAGTTCATTTTCCTTGACTAATCTAATAAAATAGGATTTTGAATAATTGTTTTGGGTGACGGGTCCCCTTTAAGGCAGAAATGACACACCATCAAATTAAAGAAAGAAAAAAAAACAATAAATTAAGAAGAATTCTACATGGGCAGCTACTATAATCTTTAGGAGCTATTATCAATTTAGATATTAGAGAGTTCATTTACGAACATGCAGTACTATGCAATGCTTATAGCAACAAATGCGTCATTCGTTTTGATCATGCTTCTGAAAGCTAGAAAATGAATGCAGACATTTAATTGGTTGCTATGGGTAACTGCACTGGTACAATTATAGCTGCAGAATTATAAAGATTTAGAGAGGCTTAGACTCCCCAAAGAGAGAGCAACTGATATATATTCATATAGATATTTATATGAAAATTAAAAGCTTTCGACTGGTACCACCACAGCCTATGATATAAAATGAGCCCTATGACCTCTGTTCTCATAAAGAGGACCTTCTTACGCATACATTTTGATTTTCATTCCCAGTTACACAGTTGGTTCATTTAACATTTGAATTTGGAAAAAAATATTCTAATAATCTTATCTAGCTACAGATGGTGTTGCTCTGTAAATGTTATAATGAGCATTTGCTACAAACTTATATTAAACGCTACCCACTTTTAAATGCACAGCAATTTAATAGCGCAACCTGTCGTGGTTATCTTTAATGTCACTGAGAAGCAGAGAATCAATGGTGATTTGGTCCCATAGGTCTTATGGATACGTTTTGAGCTATCTTTATATCCTATGTGATCATTTGATTGGAGGTACTTGTTTGCATCACTATTAATACTAATATGTTGCTGATTTGTAGAGGTTTGTTGCTTACTAGCTCTGTTATGTGCTTAACTAACATGTTGCCCCTTGTAATCCTGCTTAACAAACGACCAGCAACCATTAAGTAAGGGGCAAAAATGTATATATTTTTTTAGTTTCCTTTCTCATGATCTGTTGCACTTTAAAACAGGGCCAGAACTAGGGTTGGGCAGAAGAGATAACTTGCCTAGGGTGAAATGGTGGGGGTGGGGGCTGGACATGTACCTTTTATTTCCCCTACATGTCTCATCATCAGCATGACCACACATGCACGCACATGCTGGGGGAGGATTGGCCCGGTGCTGCTTTAACATATACAGTGTTTATATATACATTTTTGCTAATCTATAAACCTTGAGATTTATGGGCCAGTAAAATCAACAAATTAAAATTGACATATGCATTTAAATATAATGTACTCTTGCCCCTAACTGGTCAAAAATGTATGCCTGCTTCAGAAACGATACTATGTTTACATAGCAGATAAGCCATGGAGAATACTATCATTTTTTTTTTTTCTTACATAAAAAAATAAACAGAAGTCGCATGCCATTCACCGCTTTCTACCAGTCTATAGACTAAAACTTCACATTTGCAAAATAGGACATTTATTGTCAACTAAAAGATTATTTGTAGGTGCTTGATCAACATATAAAAACTTGAAATAATATTTTCAATTGTATTTTCATTGTTCCTTCAATATTTCTGGTTAAAATTAAAACAAAAAAATTTAACCTATATAAAGTCACTTAAAATGGACCTGTCACCCAGACACAAAATCTGTATAATAAAAGTCCTTTTCAAATTAAACATGAAATCCAATTTCTATGGAGTCGGGGCAGACAATTACTTTCACTTTCCATTCACTTCCTAGATGTCACTGCTCCCCACATATTCCCCAGTTCTCTTCATCGTTTAATTGTGTAGCCAGTGCAAGCTGATGGACATCGGTTACCCCTTTCTGGTGCACAAATAAGATTTTGAGATGACGCAAGGCTTGCCTTAATAACAGTGTCCACAAAATGGCTCCTGCTTGCTTGCTATAATTATGATTTCCCAGACTAAAGGAAACAAGATTCAAATAATTTATATAGTGTAATCAAAGTTCATTTTGCTTGACTGATGTGATAAAATAGGATTTTGAATATTTTTTGGGGGTGACGGGCCCCTTTAAAACAGAGCACAAAACATGACTCTATAAGCTTTCACATAAATGTATTTGTTTTATGTATTATGTCACTAAGTTGCCTCTGCTGTAAAAGATGTAACACCTTGCACATTAGTACCTTCATGAAAATATTTTGCATCAAGTAGAAAAACTTCTGATGAAGTGTTACGTTTTTCATTTGTTCTTTTTGTGGTTACAACTCTGGCTATAAAGACCACAGGAAGAGTTAAATTCATGGCATGCTTCGTCTACCACACAGTTGGGAGAGTTCTTTAAATAGGGTCTGTCACTCTTTCTACCCATCAATGGGATTTCCTCTTCAAACTGCTGATTTGTTCAGGTACAGAACAGAGGAAATTTCAGTTAACCTTTGTTTCACCCTAGGGAAAAATGTCTATCTGGAAAAATAAAAAAGCATAAAGATGGAACAAGTTAGACTGCTCTGGATCATCGGCAAAAGCAAAAAGTTAATAAAGGAAAGATTCAATTACAAAGCAAAGCAAGCAGAAAAACATATTTCCCTTATGTACTTCCTCTAAAATATTGAAATACTGAAATTAAAAGTGTGAAACTACAATAAATTGATTTTAATATGTTATCTATTTTTAAAACAATGCAGTCATTAATATATCTTCATGTATAGAAAAGCAGTTGTGTATTGGAATTTTTTTCTTCTTCAATTCAGCCCAAACTATGGTTTATCATAAGACCTCTAAATTATTAAGTTAGTGATGATGAAAATAATAAAGAATCTGGATTTATAAATATTTGTTTGTTTGCATGACATATGTATGTATGTATGTATGTATGTATGTATGTATGTATGTATGTATGTATAAAATAATGATCATTTCAGTGAATAAAAAAAAAAAAAGGATAACCAATGAAGAACACTAGAAGACATGATATATGAGAAAAGACAATGCAGCTCCAGTTTATAAAAGGATAATATTGCATGGGTCTGGCATTTTGTTTGTAAACTATACAACATTACTAAACGCTACAAACTGTATGTATGTAACTATGCATTGTGCTCACATAAATTATCCTAACCAGAGCAGTTTTCTTTTTGTGAACTATTATACAGCTTTATGAGGGATATTTTATTTATTGTGAATAAAGTAGCAGCCATTATGAACCGTCAATCACTAGTGGCACACCAGCAGGGGCATAACTACGAGAAAGCAGACCCAGCGGCTGCAGGGCAGGACAGGAGATATTAGCAATTTCAAAATATATTGGTAAAAAAAAGTCATCTGGTTATATTGGGGGCCCTAAAATTAAATTTCCTGTGAGGCTCAGAAACACCTCGTTATACCACTGCACACCAGCATTTTTTGGATCGCTACATTGCACCAAGGTCGATTTATGGTTTTGGCACTTACTAAGTCTGTTTTTTTTGTGGCATTTAAATAAATGTTGTGGGTTAAGCTGCATCTCTCCAGTTATTCCAAAACTATAGACCTTGACTTTTTTCATATCAAATGCATAAAATAAAAACTTGAGTTGAGGTTTCTACTCCTGATGTTTCTATATTGAATATTAGGGAATACCTACTGCTATTTTTAACACAAATGGCAGTTGTTTACGCCTCAAACAGACTCCAATGCTGATTTTTATATTTGATATAGATATTATAAATAATATTGACAGATAATCTATATTCAAGAATCAATGACTGTGGAACAATAATATACAAGAAGGACTTCATACAAAACTTTATATATATATATATATATATATATATATATATATATATATATATATATATATATATATATATATATATATATATATATATATATATATGGCTTTAGGTTAAATGATATAAAAAAAAACACAGAAACACTAAAGCAATTACTGAAATATCTACATATGAATTTATTAAAATATTTGTTTATTTGTAGATCTAAAAAAGCAAAGAGCTTGTATACACAATGGATAAATGTGCAAAATTATTTCAACATTTCTGCTCAGCTCTTTTAGGGGAATTTACATAACCAAGCACAGAAGCCAATTATTATTCAAGTTCTCTCAAGGCAGAAAAAAATATTGTTGTGATAAGTAAAACTAAGAATTGAACATACATTAAAGAGCATGTTTTATTATTTGCAGCATCTTTAGTTGAATAATGCAAAACTTCTTATTTTAAAAATCATGAAAGAGACACATAGTTACTCAATGATCCATTAATAAAACAGTTTACATTCATAATGGACAGAAGGTTTGCCTTTCTATTAACTTGGCAAAATGCTCTCTTTGCTAGCCTTTTCTAGAATAGAAAAAGAAAAAAGGGTCCGGAAACAAATTACATTTGATAAAAGAAACTAAATGTATCCCACATGTGCATCAATATGCCAAGTAGACGCAAGGCAATCCGTGCTTTAACTCAATGCTTTCAATGGTGCAGCCTAGTGATCACACGGTTTTGGTGATACTTGTCTGTTGCCATTAGCAACCCTCCTCAAGTGTAACGATGCTGGGCTACAATGGCTTTGACTAGTCCACATTCTCTTCCTTTAAATGAATGCTACTGGGCCATCTGTGTCGGCAAGCATAAAAGGCAAGTCTGCCTGTGGGCCCGTCAGTCTGAACACCACCCCTCTGACCCTGATTAAATACAAGTTTCAGTCTCTTTTTATCCTCCCTGTTGACTTCTCCTATTAAGGGAGCACTAGGACAAAGAAAGCGGAAGAGTAGGCTATCTGCTCCTAAAAAAGGTGATGTCTGATACTGCTCAACATAAGGATTAGCAAGGCAATACATAACAAAAGAGAGTTTGAAGGAGGTGGGAAAGAGACCAAAAAAATGTTTTAGGGAGAACTCTGACTATATCAAAGATACATAACTTGATAAACTGACGAGAGACTATGTAGGATACAAATCTTTATAAAAAGCTAATAATATATGAAAACAAACAGACGACATTCCTACAGATTTCCGCTACAAGACATTTCAACATATTTTGTTTTCTCAAAAACAGTTATAATCGATTAAGCCACTGATTTAAAAATTATCATGAATCTTTATTTAAAAAAAAGGACACAAAAAATGTCTTAAAATAATAATAGAGTCAAGCCTGATAGGAATACTACAGTATATTAAAACTAGAGGAATACTCTGTTCTGATGATTTTTCAGCAGTGACCCAAGTCACACTTTGCTTATGTACAGCATTATAAAAATGTACCATTAACACTTTCTGCATGACAAGTACCTTGAACACTGTACAAGTAAATGCGTAATCCAAATTCTGAGCTATGTTCTATAGAAACTTTATTATAAATCATTTGGTGAAATGATGCTGTTTACTGGATATAATTAAACATGTTTATGCATATGAGGGGCCGAGTTATGTTTTTTGTAATTTGTGTTAATTACAAATGTGGATATAAAATAAAAACTGGAATTAACATCCCTAAACATTCTAACATGCTACCTTGATTGTTTGACCTTTTCAACCAAAGCCTTGTTAAAAACAGCAAGTTCTTATAGACTCGCATGTAGAATATAAGAAGACTGTTAAGGGTATCACTGCACTGCACTCTTCTATATTCTTGAACACTTTTTAGTAATACAAAACAGAGTAGTGTTTTGATTTATCAATCCCCTCAATATTTTCTATAAATAATCAGATATCACAATTTTTATCATAACTACGCAGAAACTTTTAATTCACACAACATGTTTCGAGTGGTGTCCCTTAATCGAGTGAGCATAGTTTCTGCATTGTTATACCTGTCTACAGTTATACTTCTTCAATATCTGACATTATAAATGATTCATTGTTTAACCTGTTAAGTGCCATACAATGTAGTACCACAGTGCTCACATGAAAAAACAATAGTGTCATAACGGCAATTACTATATTTCCTGTTGGCATTTCAATCTATGCCAGGTAACTTATATGGCAATGCACAGAAAGGGTTAGATAATAAATCAGCTTTGGCAAAGTTGTCTGCTTAAAGGAACAGTAATGTCAAGAAATAAAAGTGTTTTAAAGTAATGAAAATATAATACAGTGTTGCCCTGTACTGGTAAAACTGCTGTGATTGCTTTAGAAACACTACTATTGTTTATTTAAAAAAGCTGCTGTGTAGCAATGGGGGCAGCCATTCCAAGGAGAAAAAGCTCAAGTTACACAGCAGATAGCAGATAAGCTCTGTCTGTCTAATGGTGTTATCTGTTATCCATTCGTTAACCTGTGCCATATAGCCGTTTTTCAATTTCCGCCATTGTTACACAGCAGCTTGTTTATATGAACTATAGTTGTGTTTCTGAAGCAAAAAGATCAGTTTTACCAGTGCAGGGCAACAGTACATGATATTTTCATTACTTTAAAACACTTACATTTTTTGGTGTTACTGTCCCTTTAATACTAAGATTTTACATATATGTTTTGCTTTATAGTTAATTACAATTACTCTACAACATTAAGAACTATCAAGACCGTGTACCAAAGACTACCTTGACCTCCTTTTTTTCTTGAAGGAGCATTTGTTAAAGAGAGAAGCTATATTGCAGGGCTCCTGTCCGGTTTTATAAAGGTAAGAACATATACCAATCTTAACTGAAGTTACTTGTTTTCTGCAGAGTTTCTCAGATTTCCTAATGGGTTTGTGGTGACTCCTGACACATAAATATCACAGGCATAAGGAAGGCTCATTAACAGTTGCCCTCGTTCCCAGTGTGACGAGATATTTGAAAATATGTGTAGAATCTACACTAATGTTTCAAGTCACACTTAGGGATGGGCGAATTTTTTCGGCTTGTTTCACTGTGAAAATGACGCCCATAGACTTGTATGGTGGCGCACGTCAAAAAAAAAATTACGTGCATCAAAAAAAAATTTGCAGCGTGACAAAAAAATTTGGACGCCCATAGACTTTAATGGGTGTCAGCGACATTTCGATTGTGACGAATTTTTGGTGAAGCGAAAAGGGTCAAATTCGAGAAGGGATGTCAGTATTCCTTTAATATTAGTGCTAGGCAATGCACATCCTCAAAACCAGTGTGATGGTTGTCACATAGATGCCGGCAACAACCACCATAGCTGAAAATGGAAAGATATACGAGAAACAAAGCAGACACAAGGTACCTAACACGACCAAAAAATTAACAGGCAGGGACATTTCATGGAAGGCCCATGGAAATTTTAGCACTCATTTGTCCTGGTGATCTATGAGCAGACAAAATCTAGGATCTAGTATATACAGTAGTATTATAATAGAGATAAGCTATTTGGGATATACCAGGATTAAGAGTCTCTTTCCCAGTTTTTACAACAGAACACAATATTTTAACAGCTGTTATACGTAATTGAATTTCTTATTTAGCATGCTTTCATTGTTTCAATGTCTAACAGGCAAAGGGAAAAAAGGCTGTGTAGTTAACAAACGAGTAATGCCACTGGAAACAAATAGAATACATTTTCTCCATGACTGTGCAGCAGAGGTTTGATTGTGAAAGCAAATGTATTTTGTGATATTAACAAAACTGAAGGGCACAGTTGTTTCGCATCGTCAATGTCTTCCATGTGGCCTATTTGTATTCTGTGCCATGTACTACATTATTGTGGCAGAAGGATAATACATATATACTGTAGGTATTATTGCTAGGAACATAGGTATTAATGGTGGAACTCAAATTTATTTTGTAAATTTAGCAACCTTTCACTGGCACCATGTGTGTCCTCATAAACTTCATCACAGGTAACTGCTATCTATCACTTAAAGGAAAACTATACCCCCAAAATGAACACTTAAGCAACAGATAGTTCATATCATATTAAGTGGCATATTAAAGAATGTAGCCAAACTGGAATATATATTAAAGTAAATATTGCCCTTTTACATCTCTTGCCTTGAGCCACCATTTCGTGATGGACTGTGTGCTGCCTCAGAGATCACCTGACCAGAAATACTACAACTCTAACTGTAACAGGAAGAAGTGTGAAGCAAAAGACACAACTTTGTCTGTTAAAGAGATACTGACACCTGAAATTAAACTTTTTTTTTACATCTATTATAATAATGTACATTCATATGCTAAAATTAATTTCTTAGTGTCAGTATCGCTTTAATTGACACATGTGACCTAACATGTATGGTTTGTTGGTATGTTTGTGAGTACAGTGAATCCTACGATCCCAGGGGGCGGCCCTTATTTTTTAAAATGGCAATTTTCTATTTATGATTACTCAATGGCACATACTATTAGAAAAGTATATTATTATGAAAATGGTTTATTTACATGAAGCAGGATTTTACATATGAGCTGTTTTATGCAATATCTTTTTATAGAGTCCTACATTGTTTGGGAGGTATAGTTTTCCTTTAACTTTACATCTGTAGTGAGGAGAGAAGTGGAGACCTGTGCATTGCTGCTCCAGGTAAATTCTTTTTTTTTGGGCAAAAAAGCCCAAGTTTATCTATCACAAGAGATAAGAGGCACATGATCGATAAGCAGATGTAGTTATGCCAATTGTCCAGGAATAAGTGCCTTTGGGCCAGTGTAATGGTGTCCACAAAAATTGGAAGGACGACTTCAGTTCCCCTTTAAAATAATTACATTTATTTCAGTTGATATCTGTTGCAAAAGGAGAGTTGGAGTTCCTTGGTGTAAATGATATCAAAGGTAAAGATGTCTGAACGCAAAGATTCAGTGCAGCTATATTTAAAGATCAGAGTTGTCACAGATAAAGCCAGAACTCCAATGTCAATGTTCCTTCCTGACTCAGCAGGAATTAGATTTTTGCTTGGAATAGCAAAATTATAATTTACATAACTCTCTTTCTCTGCTAAAATATTTTAGCTTAAATATCAGAAGAGACATCATTCTCAATTCTTCTTGAACAATAACTGCTTTGTTAGCACTATCTTAAGAATTCTGCAAAGCACTAGTTCTGTTTTTCTTTTTTGTTGAAGCTAGTACATTTCAAGGGCATCTCTTACAGAAAAAAAGAATGCTCTATACAATCTTATTCACTCCATAGTACATTTATTTTTTTAATAATGCATTTGGGCTGCTGTGTGCATATACATGCCACTGATGTGGGCTGCACATAGACCAAATACATGATAACACATATTGCAAAGTTACATACATGAATTTGCTAAATTAAAATATGATATATTTAAACTGTCCAACTGCTACATAGTTAGTTTGTAGGTTTTGCCTTGCTTTAGCTTCCACTAACTAGTGGACTGGCCACTTTTCAACTCCCACACTACTATGCTTGTATGTTTAACAACATTGCAAGAAGTGAACATACCATTAATTAGGGCTGTGAGTAGTCTAATAGTTAAAATAGTTAAAATAGTACACAGACCATTAATTCCTGCTAGAAATGATGTAAGGACTATTAGGGCTAGATTTACCCTGACGGAGCCCAGAGGCCAGCATCCTCCATTGCCCCTTCCCTCCGACAGAATCGCACACATGCGCATCCTATCATAGTGCCATAGCGCCTAGTCACTAGTGCTCTGGAATTAAGTTAATTAATCATGCAGTGGATCAAAATGCTGCCCTAGGCCTTTGGCGCAATTCCAGGCCTGGGGACTATTACCAAAAAAAAGAAAAAAAGGGGAATCAGTGTACATGTGGTCCAGATAAGAAAAGGTGGTAATGGGGTGGCAACTGAACCCCAAGCATTGTTGCAAAAATCTAAACATGATCAGGTTATTAAATACATTTATTATATAACTTATAAAAATAAATAATGGTTTATCTACTATATCTAATAAATACATAATAAATTTGTTGGCATGCAAAAAATATATGTTAATAAAAATAATAATAAAAGTCTCTAAAGGAAATGAGACACTAGTTAATTTCTAGTGGTCTTTAATAGTAAAAGCAGACGAGGAATGGGGCAAATGTCTCAAACTGTCCTCCTCTATTACAATAACATGACTAGTGAATTTGGGCATCTGGTTCTAAGGGGTCTGTGGTATTAAAAAAAGCCAGCTTTTTCGTTTGAGTTCAGCTTTTTATTCAACTACACGTGCACACCCATGCAAAGAAAGAAGAGACAATGGGGTATATTTATCAAAGTGTGAAGGTAGAGATCTCCACAGTCCACTAGAGTGAGATTCCGCCACTCTCCATTCATTTCTATGAGATTTTTAAAAGTATTTATGGGTGAAGGTGATGATAAATGTAGTATTTCTTTCAAAATACCTTAGAAATTAATGGAAAGGGTGGACTGTGGAGATCTCTAACTTCACTCTTTGATAAATATACCCCAATAAGAGGATCACCGCATGGTGCTCACTGCTAAAATCCCAGGCTGAGGCAGACTTTGCTGATAGGAACATCGGGGGGGGGGGTATCAGGTAAATTAATAAAATCACTGGGGGTGCCCAGCATAAGATTGGAAGTAAATGATAAGAATAATCCGGCTCATAACAACTGTGCCAATTACCAGGTAAAGAGCCAATGTTATATTTATTCATTTACAGTAAGGTATAGTAATTAACATTGAACAACCTGATATGGGTATGGGAGAATTGAAAAAGCCTCATATACTCCAAATCCAGCAGAGCTAATTTATATAGCATTCTGGCTGGCAAAGGCCCTGGCTTTCCTTTGCAAGCCTGTACAGTGGTGCAAACACATGGCCACTGCTTCCAAACAAATAGAATGACATTTGGAGTAGTCAGTTTTATTAACATATTGACCTTGTGTCTCAAGTTACTAGCATTTCTCTGTGATGTTCATGTCTCCAGAAGGATCAGAGATTTCACAGCTTTAAACTACATTATAAGGCCTCTTCCAGGTCACTGAATGAAATGATATTGAATTCAATGAAATAACAAACCAGAAAGCCCCAATCGATATACTGCTTCAGTCTGACAAGTGGTTTGTCAGTAAACTCACCAAGAGAATGTTAGGGGTAATAGCAGTGTAGCAATAATGAGTCTGCAGAATTTGCAGGTTGAGGGTGAGATTTGAGTAGTACAAATAATGCCCTTTTAAAGTGGACCTGTTACCTAGACATAAAAATCTGTATAATAAAAGTCCTTTTCAAATTAAATGTGAAATCTGGTCTTCTTGCCTTGGGTTATTCCAGATCAAGTCTCTACTGTGTTAGCCATGGTTTTCATACTTTTTCATATTTCCCCAACTTCCCTCTAATTTAATCTTGACTATGTGTGCTACATGGACTACCAAGACCTGGGTGGGTCCAAATATGTCCTGCACTTTGTGTTTTCTCACAAGAAGGTATGCAGAAGTAACTCTTGCATGGGTGAAAGATAGCATAATGATAATTTAAACTAAAAAAATCAGATCATCAACATATTTATACTTGAAAAAAAGTATATTTGTAACAGTATGATTTCAGACAACGTCACTCAATTAATTGTTGCAGTCGTTGCCACAATAATTTTTTCATGATTAAAATGAATATTTTTCCACATTTGGTGGACCTACAAAAATAATTCAAAGGTACTGGAAGGGAATATCTGTCAATTTGTTTTAAGAAATGGCACTTATCATTCAGGGTTATTTCCCCATTGGATTACTGGGAAAATAAACATATTCAATGCATTAGCTGGTATGATGCACATTAACACTGACAAGATTCCTCCACATACAATGAATGATATTATTATAATACACAAAAGCCATGAATATCCTGTAAATTATATCCTTATAAACGGTGAGTTCTGATGTCATCAGTTATAAACGGTGAGTTCTGATGTCATTTCTGTCACATGACTCATTGAAATTTGTGTATTATAATAAATAAAGTACCCCCAGTTGTAAAATATGAGGATATTAGAAGTTACCTCGGAGTTCCATGACCTGTATAAAAACACTCGGCCTTCGGCCTCGTGTTTTTATATGGTCATGAAACTCCTCGGTAACTTATAATATCCTTATATTTTACAAAAGGGGGTACTTTATTCACTATATATTAAATGAAAAGCTCTTTCAGTGAACTACCTTTATTTTGAGAAAATATGAACTGAATAAATCCTTTTGGCCCATGGTTCACCATTTGGCACTTCAGTGATGAAGATTTTAATCATACAGGTATGGGAAACGGTTCTTTCTGTATTTTGGATCTTAATACCTTAAAACAATTATAAAAATCATGTAAACATTAAATAACCCCTATAGGATTGTCCTTCCAGTAAGGATTGATTATATATATTGGATCAAGTACAAGGTATTACTTTAGTAGTAGTTATATTTTTATATAGTGAGCTGCATTCTAAGTCAGTATAACTAGATATGACGACCTCTGTTTTAACAATCCATGCAGAGAGGAAAAGTAGTAAGATTCTCTGGGACAAAAGTTAACATGATAATCCTTTAGTTTATGCAAGGATTATTAACAAACTGATCACTGTTTCTTTAGTCTGGAAAGCGATGAGATATATTTTAAATTAGAATACACTATACATTTCATGATTATAGAGAAAACATAATGTACATAATGATTTCTTTACGTTTTGTTTTTGCATTTTTTTGCTATAACTCACTCTAATGTGATGTTCAGTTGAATACATTTCAAGAATTGCAATGCAATTTAGTCACTCGAAGAAGTTCACTCTGTTATAATAAAGCTTTATATGATGTTTCTGTCACCAGGATTGCTTGTCAAGTGACTTGAAACAGGGTCCTGGTGACCTGAAGTGCCTTGATATTGCAATAAAGTGAACACAAAGAAAAGAACTGGGTGCAATCAACTATCTATTGTAGTTGCAAGTGTGGTGTGGGTAACTGAAATGGCAAGAAGGTATCCTTTATTGACTGTGTTTATAGGTCATATGTCATAATAGTTTTTGTATAACTAATAGAAAAGTACCTTCTGTTTAATCCAAACTAAGATATAATTCATCTTTATTGGGGGCAAAAAAAAGCATGTCTGATTTATTTAATGTTCAAATTATTTGTTGCAGAGATCATAAAGACCCCTTATACCTTACATACCTTAACTTTACTTATAATGGTTCCTTTACTCTTGCTCTATAAAAGCTTACCATATATTAAATAATAAAGTAGTCAATTTAAATTTAAATAATTTTAATTTGCAACTACCGATTCATTTTATAACCAGCTTCCTTAGGGATCCTGGCTAGCAAAATAAAAACATTTTTTTTATTTTATAGCAATAAATAGCATCATTAATCTGCCATGCTTCTTTTCTATTATCTCAGAAAATGAGGAGTTATTTTATTTCGATCTTTAGGTAATTTATGTCATTTAACAAGCAGAAAAATGCCTGTGTTCTAAAAATTAAATATGTGTCATTAAGTGCATAATGCCATTTATCTTTGTATAGTTCATCAGTGTCTACAATGGACCTGGAAATGCATCAGGCTCTGCTAAGAAAGCAGTAAAAAAACAGAATAATCCCCCACACCCTGACAGAGGCAGTGCCATTGGGGTAATTAAATAGTGGTGGTTAAACTTTTAATTTAGATTTTCCTTTTCGTTTCTTCACAAAGCAAAATAGGCGTTCATATTCATAGCTGTTTGTATAAAAGGCTTTCATAAAGAAGGCAGATTAATTATGTATAGTAAATCTGTTTTCCACTTTGAGAATGAATGTTCATGCTGCATGTGTTCTTTTGAGTCTTATCATCTGCCCTCCAAAAAAATATGAATAAAAAAAAACAAGAAAGAAATAAGAAAATCATAATATTTCAGTTAAGATAGCTAAATAATGAGCGATGTTTAACAAAACTATTTATTACAGGACACTGTAAGGAAAGTAATTTTAAAGCCCTACATGCATCATTTATACACTTTGTACCATACCTATTTGGTAAAAATTAGGACCCAGATTGTGTTTAGCTTCTAATTTAAAAACAGGAAACAGAAAGTTACTTTACTTTAGACAAAAAAAATAAAATAAAAACCTTATACAGGTATATTTACTAATTAGCAATAAGTATGTCTAGCACAACCTCTGCTCATTTAACTGTCGTAGTTATGGGAGTATACGGTCCCTTTAAAGGACAAGTAAAGGTGATACATATCCACGTAGAAGATCTCTATTAATGAATAAAAATAAACAAAGTGGACATGTTCAGCTCACACTTATCCTAATTACCATAGAATAAATACCTTCCCCTAACCCAAGAGCCTGAGAGCTGCCATCCCCTGCTGACATTTCCCTCTCATTGAATCCCAGATCCCATCCTTCTAGTCTCTAATGAAAGGGAATGGGGAGGGCCATTTTAATTGTAATGGTTTTGGTATGGGATATTCTAATATTCAAATTTAAAACTTATCAAGAAGTCCAATACCTTAAACCATTTAAGAACTTATTTTGCTTTACAAAAAGACTTTTGCCATAAACACATAATTAGTGGTACATACCATAGGGTAGTTTATGATCAACTGGAATTTTTTTATACCTTCGGTTTTATAATTATGATTTTCATGGTATGTGCCACAAAAGTGGGTTTTTTATATTTTGGCTATCATAATTATTATTCTGTTTGCATGGGATTAGCCATCCAGTGTTTCAAATACTGAAAATCTATGAACACCTATCTGTATGAGACTTTTGCAGTAGTACGGTTATCTAAAAAATAAGTCACGACAGAGCATGCTGCAGAGAGATACTGCACATGGGCAAAAATATGGTAAATTTGAAACAAGCATTACACATGCAAACAATATTTAAATGCTTGGGTGCACATACCCAATTGCAAATCTAATATGTTGCCTAGTCTAGGCTGCGCTTTAGTGATAACACAACAACACATTTAAAAAAAAGCAATGGAATGCAACACATACTTAGGAGTGGGAGGAGAAAAAGATCAAATATGCTCTGGTCCGCCATAGTCATTTCTCTAATTATCTACACTATGATAGGAGAAGTTAATTAATGCTTTATTAAACATATTAAATCTGGAGTGCAATTACTCAACCTAATCCATATTCCAAGAGTACTGTGTTGCCAACTTTACCACATGCTTGCATATAAAGTAGATAATTAAAAAAAATGTCAAAGGCAAAAAAAGATAATGAGCTACAAACACTACAAAAGAAATGGTGGTAACACAAGAATGATAACATATACAGACCATATATTGATGGCCCACTGCTAATGAAAACATCTATATACTGTATAAATATTATATAGAAATTACCTGCACCAATAAAGTACATTGAACAGAGAACTATTTTTATTATAAGGGGATGTTATTATGGTGTGTCCTATAGCGTGCAACCTTGTACATAGATATGGCAAAACGGTCCATGATTGCAGAATTGGTTTTCAACAACAAGATACGATATGTGATCCTTGTTTACTAGGTAAGAGAGGGGAAAAGTTAAAGGGGTTGCTTACCTTCCAGACACCTTCCAGACACTTTTTTCACTTGAGTTGTTTTGAGATTGTTCTTCATAAACAAAGACTTTTTTCCAATTGCTTTCCATCTTCCACAATTTACCCAAAAAGTAAGTTTACTGTTCCTGTCTCTAGTGTCTGACAGTTTAGAGATCCAGGAGCATTCTGAACCAATTTGCTACATTTAGTTGATACAATAAGTATCATAAGTGCATTTCTTATCAGTATAACAGCTAACTTTAACAAAACTCCGGGATTTTTGCTCAGCAGGGACAAATATAACAAATGTATCAACTAAATGTATTAATTGAGAACAGTTAAAGGGGAACTCTGGCTTCCAATCAAATATTTGATAAAGATGCCCACATAGCACAGAAACCCCTAATATACCCATCACAGTTACCTGTTTCTTCAAAAATTATGAATAAATGCCATTTTCTATGCTGAAATTCTGCTGTTTAACAATTCTTCTCTTTCTGTATCATTTGAATTCCTGGCAGGGAAGGAGGGACTAAAGCACGGATGTTACCAATTGTAACAACTTCTCCACAGCTTACAGATATCATGCAGGAACTACATAACCCACAATGCATTGTACTGTGATGTTCCTTTCCTTATTGAAATCATGTAAGCAGGGAATTGTGGGGTTTGGAGGATGCAGTCCGAGGACAGAAGGCTCCTGATGCAAAGTAACAGTAGTCAGTCAGCTCAGCAAAGAGAAGTCAGACAGATCAGCAGGAGAGCTGGGGGCTAGGCTTAGTGAACTGTCAGAAACCATTAAAAACCATGAAAAGTCTGCATATTTTGTAATTGATGTATATTGCAAAGTTGCTTGAAACTATATTTACTTTAAAAAGTAAATATAATTTCAAGCAACTTTTTAATATACATCAATATCAAAGCTTACGTTATGTTTTTGTGGAGTTCCCCTTTAAATACTTGGCGACCCCCCCTCCCCCCAGACTGCGTTAGAAGATGAAAAGTTAAACTTTACACTTCAAATAGAAAGTAAGTGGAAAAAGTCTTTGTTTATGGTGATCTAACTGAAACCAACTGAACTGAAAAAAGTGTTTGAAGGTGAGCAACCCCTTTAAATGCATAAACTGTTTTAGCTTTTATTACAGACCCTAGCATCTTGAGGATATTGAAGGAAGTGAAACTTGTGCACATCCTGGTGTAAATATTCTTTTTCACACACACACAGACCACCTGACTACACCAGGGCCAAAAAGATAAAAGCTTCAAGAATATGAATTCCCTAGAGGGATAAAAACAGCTACCACCTGGGGATCAGAGCTTTGGAGTTCACAGCTGTTATATATATATATATATATATATATATATATATATATATATATATATATATATAAAACATAACACACTTAAATGGAGTTTGCCTAACAGTAATAAAAACAGCAAATACACATACACTATTTACTTTTGAAAAATACTGTATGTATTTTCCTCTTACCACGCTAATACAAGTTAGGTTTTATAGATAACTAAAGCAAGATTAAAACACCTAGGAATTTGGAACGCAATCATACAATGGTTACACAGTGAGATCATAGCAAAAGTAGGAGTAATGTAGTAAAAGGTGCAAAATTTGCTACAGGTCTAGTTACTGACAGCAGGTGTAATGTACTAATAATATAGTGAATAAAGTACCCCCTTTTGTAAAATATAGGGATATTATAAGTTACCGAGGAGTTTCATGACCATATAAAAACACGAGGCCGAAGGCCGAGTGTTTTTATACAGGTCATGGAACTCCGAGGTAACTTCTAATATCCTCATATTTTACAACTGGGGGTACTTTATTTATTATAATACACCAATTTCAATGAGTCATGTGACAGAAATGACATCAGAACTCACCGTTTATAACTGATGACATCAGAACTCACCGTTTATAAGGATATAATTTACAGGATATTCATGGCTTTTGTGTATTATATACATCTTATTGGTTGCTATGGGTTACTACACCTCCATAAACTCTGTTCCCCCAAAGTAAGATATAATTAATCCTTATTGAAGATATAATTAATCCTTATTGGGAGCAGAATAAAGCCTATTGGGTTTATTTAATGTTAACTTGTTAACTAGTAGACTTTCCGTTATCCGGAAAACCCCAGGTCCCAAGCATTTTGGATAGCAGATTCCATACCTAGAATATACATTATACATAATATTTATATAAAAAAATTAGAAGCTATGATATAATCTTACATCCTAGCTCTCTGAGGTATCCCATGCATTCACTGTATCTCAACATACTAATACATTATTAACAATGAAATTGCAATTTACATGTTAAAGAAATATTTTTCAGCCACAATCTTCAAGATTACTTAAACATTATCAGGGAAAAGTGCATAAAGTGGATAATGAATCTCTGGGGGAAAAAGGTTTGAACATAAATTGATAAAGGAACAAGCTGTATGCTTTAGTATTATATGACAGCAACTGCTAAAGTGTTCTGTTATATGAATGATGTTAATTCACGAGAGGCGACTCACATTGAAATTAAAGAAAACTTCTATGTAAAAGTAATGTAACCTAATTTACTGTGATGCTTTAAATATATATAAACTTTTCATGTAATCTTATGTTTGATTTGTATTATACTTCTAAATCCATGAGTTACATTCTGTTTATTCTGTTCACCATCTTTATCCTCAGTGCACATTCTGCCAAATACTCTCCTGGCCTATGATTTGAAAAGTATATCTTCCATGCAAACATAACTAATATGCAAAATATTAAACATGTACCTAACCCAGATTCAGTCTGACAAATTTCAAGCTGTGCTGAATCAAAACCCTAAAAATCACGTGACTTGGCTCTCTCTGGCCAAATAAAAAAGGCTCATTTTTTGTTCAAGGTTTATTTTGTTCAAACTTGAATATGAAAATTACGGTTTGGATTCAACATAGTATTCAGTAGTCAAATCTGTTGAGGAAGATTCAGAATTCAGCCTAAATGTATGAATTTGAGCACTCCTGCAAAATATAGCAACAAAGAATCCAGAAAAAGATTATCAGGGATTAAAAAAAAATAAAGGATGCATAAGTAGGGACAAGTATCTTCTTCTAGTACTCAGAAGTAAGCTGCGGGCTACTTAATTTGATTACGGTAGTCCAACTGTATTAACTGAGAACAAAGTTAAAAAAAAAATTAGGCTAGACACATCCTTGTGTTTTGGGCACCGGTTTCAGCTCAAGGCGAGCTTGAGCCTTGGTAAAAATTGATGCCTCTAAAAATGCCTCCAGTAGCTCACAATCTTTTCTACTGGCTCACAGCACATGCTAGGCTAAAGTCATTTAATAGAATTTAGGGACTGACTTCCAATATACGGACTATACAAGGCGTATTATTAGTATTTAATTCAGATTACATGGTAGTACATACTGCATTATAATTATCAGCTTCTACTGCAACTAATCTCATTTTTGCTGCCACTGTTTTGAAGGTTTTTATTGAATCTGTAACTTTAGATTCTCAACAGTAGTCCAGAGTACATTACTCCCAGATCTTCTGAACTGTTGGTCAAGATGTATAAGCGTTATACAAATTTGAAGGATGTATAAAGGTTTACAAATTTGAAGGATCTTTACAAGTACTGTTAAACCTCTAGGCTGGTGTATATTAAAATACAACAATCCTAGCTATATGCAGTTAGGTCCATAAATCTTTGGACAACTTTTTTTCTAATTTTGGTTCTGTACATGACCACAATGAATTTTAAATAAAAACTCAGATGCAGTTGAACTGCAGACTTTAAGCTTTAATTCAGTGGGTTGAACAAAAAGATTGCATAAAAATTTGAGGAACTAAAGCCTTTTCAGGGGCTCAAAAGTAATTGGACAATTGACTCAAAGGCTATTTCATGGGTAGGTGTGGGCAATTCTTCACAATAGCCAAACAAATGAACAACACTCTCCAAGAGGTAAGCGTGTTGATATCCAAGTCTACCATAAAGAGAAGACTGCATGAAAGTAAATACAGAGGGTGCCTGAAACTTCTGGAAAGCTACTCAGCTGCCATATGAAGATTTTACAGATCGATGATCCAGAATGGCTAGGACATGGGTTTTCCAGATACAGGGTTTCTCTGTCAATTTGAACCCATCTTATAGCTAACTAAAATATTTCAGTATTGTAAAAATATACAATGGGTCATCTTCGGCTGAATTGGATTCAGTGCAAGATCAATGATTATCCAATTAATATGGGCCAAAAACTAACCAATTTGCCAGATGTGGCCAGCTATTAACTGCCTGCAGCAGTTATCATTATTGCACAAAATCGTCATTGTGTTTGGTCTTTTTTTTTATTAATATATATCTGTACATGAAAATTGTTAAAACAGTCAAAACAGTTGTTAAAACAACTTGTCGTGGAATTTATTTCTACAAATAATTAGAGACAGAGTTATAAGCTCTACCTAGTTAAAAAAAAATGTATTTGTTGTTCTTATTTGCCTTCTGGGTTTTTGGATGAACATATGTGAAATGGTAGGAATATGACAACAGAAGTGAAGGATAAAACTGTTAAGGCATGTCCTGTACAGAGGAGGAACCAAAACTAATTTAATCAAACGTGTCCATCAAATTAATTATGCTGGATGTCTGAACGAAAACCACCAATGTATGCTTGAATACTTAGTGAAGTATTTGAAGACTACTGGCACATTGTATGAAGGTACTACAAGTCACACAACGGCTCAACTACAAAAATGGAAAAGTTAAGGCTCCCCATGACTAAATGGATTTAGCTTTCACACAGAAACAATTACATCCGTCCGTTCAGTTCCATTCAAAGGTTAAATAAGCATCTAAATCTCATTTTGGGCCAGCCTTTGCCTAATCGAGGCATAATCCTTAGTGTAGAAGTTAACGTTCTTCCATAATCTTCAACTTAAGATATAACACTGGCAAAGACTGGCAAAGAGGGAAATTATGTTTTAAGAATGGTTTTTAGGGTGACATGTATTGTTGCAATAGTACTGCCAGCTTTATAGTCCGATGTCTCTCTCTCTCTCTATGTGAAAACAGCATAGCTCACATTACAAGGTCCAAGGCCTGTTCCCGACATCTGTTACTGAAGAGTAAAATGTGGCTGTTGCTGGCAAAAATCTGATCAACTTTACATTTGTCAAAGGATTTCCCTTTTGAAGATCTAATTAAAAATTATAGTCACTCTTTGTAAAAGATACAAAAATTTAAAGCAGACGTTATTGATCACACTGCTAAAAATGTAAACATGCCTTGTGAAAAAAACATATACAGTAATTACACTCCATGGCAATTACTTTTTCAACATACAGATTTTTGATCTTGAGTTCAATAATATTGATAGATAAGGGCAATACATAAAAAAAAAACTAAGCATGCAAATTTTGCGCCAGCCCCCAAAGAAAAACCAAAGTACACCCCAACATTAAATGTTTTCGAAAATTAGAATCAGGTACACCAGATGAGGTGCATATGATAAGAACATTGCTAGCGAGGGTCTTGGAGGAACCTGTGTTATTTCAACTTCAGACACTTTATTTGCTTTGTTCTTTGTCTGCAGTATCACCATGTCTAGATTGAAAGAAGCCTATGAGTCTGAGAAGTGATTTGAAAAAAAAAAATCAAACTATTGGGTATCAATCATTGCCGTGTCTGGAATCTACCAGTGCAGAAGATTTCAAACAATGGATAACTTCCCAGGCCAGACTGCATGAGCAAGTTCAGCTCAAGATCAGAAGATGCTAAAAGAAGTCTCTAAGGTCCTCAGAATTTAATCACAGGATTTACAGATAGCTCCTGATAAAACAACAGAAAATTCTTAACAAATATTATTAAAACAAACAAAACCATGGACCACAGGACACTTATTTGTGCAACTTAAGCTGTTTATGTTACTTGCGCAAATGTATGAACTTTGTTGGCTCTGTAATTGCAGATATCCAGTATAATGGGAAAAATATGCAAGTATGTTTAATGCAATTATATTTTAATTCCCTTGTAAAAATACTATACAGATCTCAAAATCCATTTACATAATCTCAATTAAAACAAACACTCGTTTGTTTTCATAAGATGTTATTCAATAATCAACTTATCTGTTGAGTGTAAAATTAATTGTTGGCACAGAATACACAGGTTTTTTTTCACTTTTAAAAGTGATGCAGTCTTGATTAAATAACAGAATCTGGCTTTGCAACCCAAAATGAGGTTAAAGATCATGCTCAAACAGATTATACAATAACCTGCCAAACTAACAATATTCTAAATTATGTTTATCTAAAATTGAAGATTTTTATGTTCCCAAATGCTAATAAATTATTTAAACCAATTGAAAAAAAAAAAATCACTTACTCCCATCTGCCCTGGGTTTTGTAAGATCACGGAGATTAAACAGTGTAATTCTATAAAACCTAATATTTAATCTCCAAATTAAATTCAAAGTCATGAGAAAAGGGCACTGTAATGAACTTAGCATTTGATGACACCCAGTGTACCGAATCAAATACTTGGATTACCTTAGTGTAGAAAGTTTATGAAAGACCATTTTGTCAATAATCTTTTCTGTGGAGTAAAAATAATGCTGATCTTGCCTAAGACATTACAGTTTGTAAATTAAATTTTTTCTATCATCCACAAGAAAGAATTATAGGAAAAAATGATTATATACACTGCATAATTTTAAGTTGACTGTCCCTTTTATATTTCATGGGCATGTGCATTTTAAATCCAACAAAGTGGATACTGGTGTGTACAGACAATACCATATGCAT
Organism: Xenopus laevis; assembly: GCF_017654675.1. Taxonomy (NCBI): domain Eukaryota; kingdom Metazoa; phylum Chordata; class Amphibia; order Anura; family Pipidae; genus Xenopus; species Xenopus laevis. Next base: position 99,422,882 of record NC_054372.1, read on the forward strand.
AATATGTATATATAATACCAATATATCATCTGCTCAATTTATGTGGAACTGTATGAGCTTTCTGAATAATATCCAAATTGCAATGTTGCCTAACTCAAAACACAGCATATGCGTAAAACAAGCATATTATTACTAAGAATAAAATTTGGGGCTTTTCTTTTCAGAGTCTTTATCCATTTAATAGGTTAAAAATGCATTTAAAGCCTGGATTTTTTTAAGGTGTGATTAACCTTTAAATTACCTTTTAGTACAGGTATGGACTATATTATCCAGAAACCCACCATCCAGAAAGCTCCAAATTATTATTATAGACTCCAAAATGATTTCCTTTTTCTCTGTAATAATAAAACAGCACATTGTACTTGATCCCAAATAAGATATATAATTAATCCTTATTGGAAACAAAACCAGGCTATTGGGTTTATTTAATGTTCACGTGCTTTTGTAGTAGACTTGAGGTATAAAGATCTAAATTACAGAAAGATCCGTTATCTGGAAAACCACAGGTCCTGAGCATTCTGGATAACAGGTCCTGTTCCTGTATGATGTACAGAGCGATATTCTGAGATTATTCACTATTGGTTTCCATTTTTTTATCATTTGTGGTTTTTTATTTAGCAGCTCTCCAGTTTGAACTGGTTGCTACAGTTCAAATTTCCGTAGCAACCATGCATTGATTTGAATAAGAGACTGGAATATGAATAAGAGATGCAATGGTCTGAATAGAAAGATAAGTAATTAAAAAAAGCAATACATTTGTAGTCTTACAGAGCATTTAAGTTGGGGTCAGTTAAGAAGGAAGGTGTCAAATAACTGAAAGAATATTAAAAAAATCAAGTCCAATTGGAAAGTTGCTGAGAATTAGCCATTCCATAACATACTAAAAGTTAACGTAAAGGTGAACTACTACTGCAATGAATAACTACTGCAATTAAAGACTAAAAGATTCTCTTTAACCCTGAGCAACATGGCAATTCATAACTTTCTGTTATATGTATTTAATTGGTAAATAAATTCTAGAAGGTCATTTAACTTCTTTGTGCATCATCTAAATATACATTTTCTGCAAACTACATGGTTGGATAATAGCTACAGGCAATATGAGTTACATAAATGAATTAGGAGTTTATGGTTTCATTAGTGTACATAAAATTCAGACACAATACAAAGGCATAGCATCTTATAGTCAGAGTACATGTGGCAGAATTGTTTGACCAGGAAAGATCACAACAGTGGTTTATAAGAGATATACAAGAGACATACTGTACATCATACAAACATTGGTTACTCAGCACAAACCACCACCTATTTCTCTAATGATAAAAAGACCTGCGTGTTGCACTGAAAACTTTGTTGGTAGTGATCATCTTGTTACGGCAGGTAAATGAGTTGGGGGAGGGAGCAAGATCACTCCCCCCCCCAAAAATGCATGTGATTTGCCATGTATGTGCCATGTTTTTGTGCATGGAGGGCCAGGTGAAGAAGAAGAAGGCTTCAGGGAAGGGTTTAATTTGTCCATCATTTGACAATTCAGATGGGAGGTATGTTTATGTGCAAATCAAAATGGTTGTTCACCTTCCACACATTTTTCAGTTTAGTTGTTTTCAAATTGTTCGCCATAAACAAAGACTTTTATCAATTACTTTCCATTTCCTCTATTGTTTTCCCAACTTTTAAGATTAAAGTTTAATGTTCGTGTTTCAGCCTGACAGCGCTGTAAAGGAGCAGATTTACAATTTGCTACATTTAGCAGCAGTATCTGTGGAATATTAGCAACTATTGTATCAATTCTAACAGCTGTCTTTAATCAAACTCAGGAATTCTGCTCAACATCGACACAAACTGTTTCAACTAAATGAATCAATTTTGAACAGTTAAAGAGTCAATCACCCCCCCTCTCAGAGCTGCTTCAAGAAGGTGAAAAATGAAAATTACACTTCAATATAAGAAAAACGGTCAAAAATAGAAGATAGAAAGTAATTGAGAGAAGTCTTTATTTCTGGAGAACTATCTCAAACCAACTGAATCGAAAAGGTGAACAACCCCTTTAAACTATTAATTCAATACAGCATTAAATGACCCATACACAGGAATATTATACCCTGAAATTAATTCTGTTCTAGAATAAACAGCAGTGATGATGACATTTTTTCGCCAGGTTGTGCCAAGAAAAACAGGCCCATAGACTCCAAAGGTTGAAAAAATTTGCCGCCATAGACTTAGCACTATAGAAACAGCTAATTATATGTTTTTTCCTTTGCACTGCTGAGTAGTAATGCAATACAGATATGGGACCTTTTATTCAGAATGCTCGGGACCTGGGGTATACCGGATAATGGATCTTTCCGTAATGTGGGTCTTCATTCCTTAAGACTACAAGAAATTCATTAAAACATTAAATAAACCCAATAGGCTGGTTTTGCTTCCAATAAGGAATAATTATATCTTAGTTGGGATTAAATACAAGCTACTGTTTAATTATTACAGAGAAAAAGGAAATCATTTTTAAAAATTTGGATTATTTGGATAAAATGGAGTCTATGGGAGCCATTCCGTAATTCTGAGCTTTCTGGATATCGGGTTTCCGGATAAGGGATCCTATACCTGTACTATGAAATGGCTGGATATCAGTGGTCAGACAGCATGCATACATTTTGGAGTTAATGAATGCCAGATTTATAGGGTAGTGCGTCTGGACACCTAGAGGTTTATGTTTTGTTCTGCCCTTAAAGGGGCAGTGAATTGCTTGTTCAACGGGAGTTTTGTCGTTTTTTTTTCTTTAATTGCACTTTCAGGAAATTATTTAAAATTTTAATTATTTGTTACATTTTATTCCATGGGAGATGGCTTTCTCATAAGCTTTCTGGTTAATGGTAACTGAACAAAACTATATTAAACTCTCTTGCCTCTTCACTCCCAGGCAGGACTGTGCATGCATAATTGGAGCAGTCCCGAAGCTTACCGACAGCGCATTGCTGAAGAGGACTCAAAAAAAATCGGAAGATTCGGAACATGGCGCCCACAAGCTCCGCTGCTTTACGGACATTTTCAAACCCATTGAACTCTGCGAGGAGAAACAGGGAGGGGGGACGATCTTGCTTACTAGGTAGGGCCTTTACAATTCGGGGTTGAGTTCTCCTTTAAAGGAACAGTTCCTTGTAAAAATAAAAACTGGGTAAATAGATAGGCTGTGCGAAATAAAAAATGATTTTTAATGTAGTTAGTTAGCCAAATATGTAAGCTGTAAAGGCTGGAGTGACTGGATGCCTTCTACGTGGGGTGGGGGGTAGGGTTTTTTTGGGTAAAGGTTTGTTTCTCCTTTAAGCACTGCACTGTTATATTTAGTATTTACAGATGGGGCACTTTATCGACTACAGGAAATATCCTCTCTAGCATGAGATAAAGGGTCCTAAAATAACCTCTCCTCCATATTCACTGGAATCACAGCATGCAAAACACTATTACCCTTGAACACTGCATGTAATGTGTTTTACATGGGGAAATTCCAATGGGTGCTAACAGGCAGGTATTCTCAGAAGCTTTGAAGTAACAACATGTCTAACCTGCCATGGCTCTAGAGGATGATTCTAGGAAGGAAGTGTTGATAGAGCAGTGAGAAATCCAAAAAATTTAAAATTGAGGATAGAACATTTCTGTTTCAATTGTTCCCTTTTCAGCAAATCAGAGAGACTATAACAATAATTTACATTTAAGACCTTTAGAGAGCCACCAATCAAACTGACTGCAAGATATTTCAGGGATTGGGGCTGCCGGATTATGTGGCGCCATTAGTTTGGTTCAATATTTAACTCTGTTCCAGCTCAACATGAGTAGGTCATGTACTGAACATACAAAATGGTACTGTAGGTGTAGTACATGTATGGGATTCGTTATCTGGAAACCCAATTTCCAGAAAACTCTGAATTACAGAAAGGTGGTCTCACATAGACTCCATTATAATGAAATAATCCAATTTTTTTCCCCATTTTTGCTCTGTATTAATTAGAAAAGTACCTTGTACTTGACTTAAACTAAGATATAATAAATCCTTATACTAAGCAAAACCAGAATATTGGGTTTATTTAATGTTTACATGATTGTCTAGTAAACTTAAGGTATGAAGATCCAAATTATGGAAGGATCCGTTATCCGGAAAACCCCAGATCCCAAGTATTCTAGACATAATAATTTCCACGTGAACTGCATTTAAAACATTAGGAAAATGTATTTAATATTTGGAATGAATCATTCAGTTGTGCAATAAACCATCCTACTATGCTGTAATTATTATAAATGTGTGATGTAATTCAATATATACCAATAAATCATAACCTCCTGCTTCTTATAATCAAGGGCATAATGTGCCCCATAGAATAAAATATACAAATTTTATATACAATACAAATATCAATGGATTCTTATAGGTGAATTGTATAATGTTAACAGTATTAGTTAGAACTGGGCATTGGCACTTAAGGCAATACTATGTGGCTTGGCGCCCCACTGAATATCCCCCCAACTTTCTAAACCTCCCCTTCCATCCCGCCGACTGTATCCTGTATCCTCAAATCACTAACTCTTTGCTATAGGTTACTATGCAGGTACAAATGTGGCCAGTGTTAGTTAATGAGCCTGTCAGACCCGTTTCAGCATCCTATAAAATTAGTAACTTCGTAAAGGAAAGTACAGATGTTTCATTGCTGACTTAGTGCATAAATGCAAGGAAACGTAGCATTTTCCAAACTGCTTCTGTTGTTGAAGCCGTCAATCGTCTCGACATACAGCAAAAAAATTAATATCCAATGATAGGATTTGAAATTAGTAGAGCCACCAAATCATAGAAAGCATACCTATCAGTTTGAGCCACTGATGCAAACTGGCAGATGGAAGAGAAAAATTGCCAGGGCACAGTTTGCCTTTAAAAAGAATTATTACAAAAAATTAGGTGTCGAAAATATGTAAGCTCATGTGCTTCATCAAGGCCCCTCATTGTACCCGAGTCCTACACTTTTCATTAGCATTCTAAGTTTGTAGTGCATTTAAAATCAAGTCCCACAGCAAACAGTGTGACTGAGTAGTAAGACCAACAGTACACTTACCCTTAGCTCAGGAGCTGTAGTGAGAAAGCATGGAACTTTTAGGGTAGAACTCCGCGGATTGAGGACCACTGACAAAACGCACACGACAAATCGGATGGAGTCATCAAGGCCCCTCATTGTACCCGAGTCCTACACTTTTCATTAGCATTCTAAGTTTGTAGTGCATTTAAAATCAAGTCCCACAGCAAACAGTGTGACTGAGTAGTAAGGCCAACAGTACACTTACCCTTAGCTCAGGAGCTGTAGTGAGAAAGCATGGAACTTTTAGGGTAGAACTCCGCGGATTGAGGACCACTGACAAAACGCACACGACAAATCGGATGGAGTCATCAAGGCCCCTCATTGTACCCGAGTCCTACAATTTTCATTAGCATTCTAAGTTTGTAGTGCATTTAAAATCAAGTCCCACAGCAAACAGTGTGACTGAGTAGTAAGGCCAACAGTACACTTACCCTTAGCTCAGGAGCTGTAGTGAGAAAGCATGGAACTTTTAGGGTAGAACTCCACGGATTGAGGACCACTGACAAAACGCACGCGACAAGTCGAATGGAGTCGCACACATGAAGATATAATTGGACTAAATGAAAAAACGGAGGTAACAACTACATGGTCCGGCTGTCAAATGAAGATGCTGCTTCCTACGTCCACATCTGACAGCCTGCGGTGTTTCATTCAGTTCAATTATAATCTTGACGCCTGCGTCTCCATCCGACTTGTCGCGTGCATATTGTCGCCGGGCGTCGAACCGCCGAAAAACGTTCATGGAGTTCTACCCTTAAGCCCCAGCCCATTAACATACACCTATAAATCATTCCCTGTTTTAAAGGCTGAATGGCAGCTATAGGCAATATTTGGCTGCAATTTGTACATGAAACACAGCAAGTAATCACACTAATGTAGACAATTTCACCTAGATATCCAGTACCCAAATGTATTAAACTGGACAGTTCTACGTGCATAAAAAAAAAGAACAACATCTTAGTTTTCTCCAACCAGCCTTATTCTGTATAGAAAATGTAAGGTTTTCACATGGTTCATTAACATATTATTAAAAAATGCCATACCACACAATAAAACAAAAACACAGTTGATTGCAATGGTAACCCCAGAGTTATATATCAGAAGCTTTTAGCTGTTGGAAATCTAAATACCCAACTCAAATATAGATCTAATGCAATGATATCATTCTAGCACCTACAATATACCAAGAATATCTCACATAAAGAATGATATTGTTATACAGAACTAACTCATTTGATAAGGACCACAAACTTAATGTTTGCAATTTGATCCCAAACAATGACAAAAACATGTTGACTATAAGCTCTTAAACATAGGGAAAAACAGTCTCAGGACTTTGAGTCCCCAATTAAATATATGGCTGGATAGAAAAAGATATTGGAAAGCCCACACCTCAGAGTAAACAGAATATGATATAGGATGCTTTTTCTAATATACTTCCAAATAACTATTAAGTAAGCCACATTTAAGATACTAATATCACTCGTATAAATAAATTCAAATAAATATAGTGCTATTTGTTTTTAGTATTAGTCGGAACAAGGAGGAAATCCATATCCTCTAAGAACCTAGCTCCCTTGGCATCATAAAATTATTATCTAATGTTAGCTATAGAGTGGGAGAAGTGTGAGAAAGTGGTGTAAGCATTCATTGCACATTAAAAATCTATGAATTTGGTACTACTGGGTCTTGGATATTAGATAGATAAGTATAGTTAGATAAATCAGACAGCCCTGATATTAGCATACAAAGTGACTAAGAATGACATCATGTGCACCCATATCCTAATGGCTTCTGCTTCGAAAAATGTCAACCATTTTGATTTCAGATACATCAGGTATTAGGGCTGGTTGATATAGCTGTGAGCACCAGTTACTATAGCGAAGCAGTCAAAGAAAGAATTATACCATCTGTACTGCAAACTTTCCTTTTTTTTCTAACAGCATCCTTAAACTTTATGGAAACCCGTTACTTTTAGTATTGGACTGGCCCACCGGGATACCAGGAAAAGTCACAGTGGGCCCTCATGCTCCTAAACATTTGGCCTATTTCATGGCCATTCCCTATTTCTATGAGAACAAAGAGGCTAAATAGATGGAAAAATAGAGTATAGTATGTAAAGAAAAGAGACTAGGAGAATAGAGGTTAAGTGAGGAGAGAATGAAAAATAGTACTAAGAGTGGGCCCCTGGTCTAAGATTAATTGGTGGGCCTCTGGCCAAGGTTTTTGGGTGGGCCCCTGGTGTCCCAGTCCAACACTGGTTACTTTCCCTTTTAGACTGGAGAGCAGATTCATTTGTAGATGAGACTGAATGCATACACCATTTCAAGCCAGAATTAGAAATAGAATACTGCATATATCATTAAACTGTGAGAGCCTGTTGGTTTTCTGAAAGCATTCCTTTGTGTACAAAGGTATTTTACATGTACGACACAAAGAAAAAAAGAGCGAAAAAGGCAGAGGAAATTTTTCGTGCATGCAAATGAGTTCTATTTCCAGAAGCTGTTTCCCTATAACAGACACAGCTGTAGCCACCCAATTTTAATACCCTTGGTAGTTATTATATCAGAAAGCAAAGCAGACTAATGCTTTAAGCTGGCCGGCTGTTCTGGGAATTAAGGAATTGTATTCAAATAGATCTTACACTAGTAACAAAATGAGAAGCTAGCTTAATTCTACTCCAAAGGCTGCCTAATGCACATTTGTCATTGGTAATCTCCTCGTTCTTTGTATTAAATGGAAAAACCATCACAAGAGCAATTGTTCCACACATGATATCGCAGTACACAGAGTGATGCCGAAGCTTCACAATTTATCTTGGCTGACGTACTTAGCTATGTGCAAATTTTTATTGAAGGTCTTACAGACTTAAAAAGCTTATGTGCCCTTAAGACAGACAGAAAATCACAAAAGCCACACCAGAGGGCAAGATTGCAATTTCTCTTCTTAGTGATTAGAACCAGATTTAATAGGGAAAAAAATCAAATAGCCAGCGTAAACCATGTAAGCAATATTTCCAGGCACATTGTTCTAAATCGAAAAACAGCTTAGCAGTTTTTGTTAAATCCTCACCTGCAGTGTTTACATTCAGGAGTAAAAGAGGCAATGCTGTACATGCTGTATTTAGTTTAATACCTACATAGAGGTAAGCTTACTATTACAAAATGTTTATGATGATAAAAAAAAAAGTTTTATTTGCCTACAACCAAAACATGAAATGTTTAACTTAAAGATGTTTATTTTAAAAAAAATATTATTTTCAGAGTAGTAGACGATGCAATCTAGCATAACTTTTCCCGTTTATAAGTAAAGCAGGACTAGCAGATACAACCAAGTGTCTGAGGAGGAGGAAGAGTATATTTTTTTAAGCTAGGGATTTTGGATTCACCAGAATGTTTAAGGCTCACACTGAAGTTTTTACCCATTTCTGCTGAACTACAGTAGCAACATCTTACAGTCACTCACAGTTGTTACACATAAATAAGTACAGCTTCAAAAATCCAAAAAATAAAATGTAGAAATATATATGAAAAGGTTGTTCCAACTGTTCAACTACATTGCCCATCATCATGTAACAACGCAAAGCTGTCAGATACAAGTGTATCCAGTTGCAGATAAGCTACTGCTGCAGTTTTATTGTGATATAAGAAGTCACCTAAGAAAACTGTAACATTCCAAAATCCTGGCAAATGGCACTTTGTTTTGTTTAGATCATAAAAGATAATGTATCCTGTTGTGGGAAATTGTAAGGATATTGTCCTTAAGCAATTGAATTCTTAATGAATCAGATGAAAATTAAGCGTAGGACTGGCCAGATATGGGATGACTTTGACGTAGTTGGCCAGTTTAAATATATTGCAATATATGGACAAACAATCCCTGTATTGTTTAAAGGGTAAGGCATTTTTCAGTAGCAGTATGCACAAAATGTCGCTGTCTTAAATATATTGATAATGGGTTGAGTGCAGAGGACCTCTTGTAGTTGACTATATGTGTTTTTTGGTCACAGCCTCATTGCACCCCCGCCTAATGGTTTTAAAAAATAGTGGTGAGCACAACTTTCCCTTGTTTGTTATAGTTATACAGGAGCAGTGACCAGCTCCATGTTGTAGCTCCCACCCTTCCCAACTGTAGTCAGGTGATCCCACTGGTGTCTAATAAAAGGGCAGCCAAGTTTGGGAGTTTTACTTTGAAAGCAGCTAGTAAGTTGCAGGTAAAACTTAGTCCCTTTGTAAAATGTATAATTAAGCAATTGAATTCTTAATGAATCAGATGAAAATTAAGCATAGGACTGGCCAGATAAGGGATGACTTTGACGTAGTTGGCCAGCTTCAATATATTGCAATATATGGACAAACAATCCCTGTTTTGTTTAAAGGGTAAGGCATTTTTTAGTAGCAGTATGCACAAAATGTCGCTGTCTTAAATATATTGATAATGGGTTGAGTGCAGAGGACCTCTTGTAGTTGACTATATATATATATATATATATATATATATATATATATATATATAGTATATATATATATATATATATATATATATATATATATATATATTATATATATAATATATATATAATATATATATATATATATATATATATATAAATAAATGAAATGCAGCAGCGACCGCACTCCAAGGAAGGGATTTCAACCAGATAATAGTGGTGAAATAAAAAGGTTTATTAATATCCAACGATTCAGTTCCTAATTGGAACTTTTATCAGGGAAAAAATTTGGCAAACAATTAACATGAGTTAATATGTATTTATATGTATACATGTGTATATATTTTATATTTATATAAATATATTTTATATGTATTTATATGTACTTAACTCATGTTAATTGTTTGCACTTATTACAAAATTTTTTAAAGAGGTTTATGACGTCATTTTGGCAAAAATAAGGGTATATATATCACAATACAGTACAGCTTCAAAAATCCAAAAAATAAAATGTAGAAATACATTTCATTTTGGCAGAAATTAGGGTATATATACGTTTCATTTTGGCTTAAATGAGGGTATATATATCACAATACTGTCACTTGTATTTCATCCTTGATAAAGGCCCCAATGAGGGCCGAAACATTGGTTACACGAGTGATGACTCAATAAACACATTTGGTTGAAAAATATTGGAGTGCTGGTCCATTCTGAATTTATCCGGAAACCCGATATCCAGAAAGCTCCGATTTACAGAATGGCTGTCTCCCATAAACTCCAATTTATCCAAATAATCCAATTTTTTAAAAATGATTTCCTTTTTCTCTGTAATAATAAAACGGTAGCTTGTACTTGATCCCAACTAAGATATAATTAATCCGTATTGGAAGCAAAACCAGCCTATTGGGTTTATTTAATGTTTAAATGAATTTCTAGTAGACTAAAGGCATAAAGACCTAATTTACGCAAAGATCCGTTATCCGGAAAACCCCAGGTCCCGAGCATTCTGGATACAGCTGACCAACACATTCTTGGCACTGGTTCACTTAAACAGGCCATGGACTTCTAATATGCTTTTTTTCCACAATCACTCTCATTATCAGACATTTCAACAAGTTTACTTGTTGGCCCAAGGCCACCTGGTTTCATTTGGGTCACAACATAGAAAGGCAGCCCTTGTATTGGGGAGGGTTAGCTACAAAAGACGGCACACAAAAAAATAAAGGACTATAGGTTGAGTAACCTCGCATTATATTCATAAATGAATGCTGAGAATACATGATTTCATCGGGTGAGGTATAACCCCTTTAAGAGGTTGAACAAAGAAATACATACACCTGTCTAGCATATGTAATATTCTGTACAAGGCACTATGAAGCGTATTTGAGGCTAAAATACCTTTATGCCTCATGCACACTAAGTTTGGACTCCGTTATATAACCAATTTTAAAGTAGAATCAAATCTGCCTGGACTTTTCATGTAGTAAGGACTAAGATCCTTTGTGCTGCATTTCATTCAAATGTGTGTCAATGAGATTTGGCTCTGAGAGGAAAGAAAATGAGGCTACAGTTTATCCGAGCATTCATCAAACTATGCTCATAGTTAGGGTTAATTAATAACATAGTAATCAATACAATTGGCACATTCTAGAGCACCTTAGTTGTCTGTTAGCTCTAATGCCACATATCTAATGTTCTGTTAACACTTTATGCTTTTAGGTAGATTAGGGATCTGCAGGTGCTGGCTGCTCTAGTTCTCCGAAAGCATGAGTGCTGCAGACTGCCTATCTAGATCTATAATCTTCCTTTCCAGCCTCTTTTCTTCAGATAGGTGTAATCATGAATTCCACACGTGCCTCTCAGATGCTTCAGTGCTGCCTTGAACAAATGCAGTCATAAGTTTTGCTCGGTAGGACATTCATTATAGAGGTAACAACATCATCAAGTTTCCATGAAAGCAATTAATTATGGGAATGTAGCGGCTGCTTTTGCAATAGTTAGTGTCTGCTAGAGATGAAGCATCAATTGTTCACGCTACCTGGCACTCCAGTAGTAAGCACAACAAGATAATAATCTCCCCTTTGTATCCAAAAAGCATCTGTTCTCACGTTTACCTTTTTTTTTTTTTATTTGTAGCAAGAATCTCTGCAGTCAAGTTTCCTCACATATTATGCACTGTATCAGCAGGGTCTTTATGGCTAGAATGGTTTGTTTTACAGATTTATTGGAGGAATAAATAAATCAGCATTTGCACACATAATACAAGTCTACTATAAGAAAAAAATAAGGTTTAAAAACATAATTTTCCTTAATTTCCAGTATTAGAAAATAAAAGAGATAGTAATCTTAACCTGCAGCTTTTGTCTAGTTTATAGACATGTTGAAGCAGAACTGCATTATAGCCAGTTATTTAAAACAATGTGCGAGGGCAACCATCTTTTTCTATTACAAGTGGCATCTGATGCAGAAAACAGAGAGGGCCTTTGGCCTAGACAGCTGTCAAAGCTACACTGTAGCTGTCACTTCAATCACCTGTCAACAGGATATACGATACAATGTATTATTCATCTACAATCCATGGGTGAGTTCAATTTGCCTCATTTTAATTTCAAAGCATACATATACAGTTTGTTTTGTTTTATTTATGTGAGGTACTGATTTATAAAACAGTAAAAAAAAGTGTCCTGCTTTATCACTTCCTTGGCTCTGCAAGCAAAGACTGATCAATTATTCTCAGGCCTAAAACTTGTTACACACTTCCTCAGTCATTTTTTTGTTTCATATTAATAGCTATACATACACAAAGTGGACAATTCCACTTATTGATTTTCCCTCTATTAATGCCACAGCCACACAGGTAACCAAGCCTGCATACCATGGCAAAATCAGTGTATGTTTTGGACAGCTGGGTGAAAAGGGCTTACAGGTATGTGAATCCTTATGATCCCACAGCTAACGTCTGAAGAGGTTCAAAGCTGGACATAGAAAGCAATATAATTGGACACTTTTCTTGCTTAGACCAATCAGAAGACAGGTTTGGCAATTGGGATGTCTGAATTAAAGACCTTTGAGCCCCTGTTTGTCTACATGTGGTATTTGACTGACATGCCACAGACCATTCACCTCCATTGGCCTTCTGTGTGTAACCACATTTTACATCACCCAAGTGTTCAGACAGAGGGCTAATTTTTTTATTACCAAACATCTGAACTGCTTTAACTAGCTCTCTGTTAAGCTAGTCATACACTAAGCAGATATTTCTTGAATATTCCAACCCCTGATACAATCATTTGAGTCTAGGGACAGCGATGCAGGTCATTGGAATGAGAACCATATCAACAAGCTGATGAGGTCCTTGTTTTGATGGACTTTTTAAACCTGCGTGATTGATAGCTGAAAGATTTTCAGGCAGATATTGGTCCAAGGGTCCCTTATAAGGACACAATACAGGTGAAAATAAGCTGCCAACTCAGTCTGAATGAGCCAAATTGGCACATTAATTCTGCTACCATTAGTCTTTGAAGTCTAAACATAGTGTAAAATGTAGGAAGAACAATTAACCCTCAATGATCACCAAGTAATTACCTAAACTGACGCCTGCTTGTGTTGTTGGAGAGAATGTACAAAAGTTTTGACTAACTGAGCCCATCTGGGTTTAAAGGAGAATTAACCAAAAGCCCCCTAAACTTCCTGCCATTTCCTCTCTCCCTCCCCGCAATGCGTAAAAAAAAAAAAAAACTTTCGAAAAAAATCTGACCCTTAAATACAGATAAGAACAGTGGAGCTCCAAGTCACCATTTCCATTGCTTCATATTTTCTTCGGGTTTCAATTTATGGGGGCTTTAGGTAGGGGGGGTTTCATTCTCCTTTAAAGGACAACTAAAGGTGAATTCAATGTGGGTGCCAATATGATAGGCTGCCTCTTCCCTCACAAAATGAATTCCCCAAATTTCCCCAGACCAGTGCTCCGTTTAAGAAAAACAAAAATGAAAACAGTATTTCTAGATGAAGACCTTTAACTTGAGGCAGAGTTTGTTTTTCATACAAATCATTTTACATTATTCATGATTGAAAGCCAATAACACGGAGGTTATGGGGCCAGTATCCTCAAAATTCTGATAGAACAGGTTCATTATTCAATAGACAAAATTTCACAACTATATCTTAGACAAAATAAAGGCACTTTATCACAGGTTGAATTATAAAGGCCATGGAATTTGAAAATGGCTTCTAACAGAGAGGTCATAACTATTTGTATTAATGTGTGTCTGTATCTTAAGTTTAGCTGTTGGTCTAAGGGCATATGGATTAATTTGGGTCACAGGGTAAAAAAATAACCCTTGGATCAGGCAGTACAGTTTGTCAGCATCAAGTCACAGCTAAGCTACAACTCACTTTGACTCTTAAATACATAAAGATTACATTTTGCAAAAAAAAATTAAGGACTTTAGCTTGCGTAACCCTGCATTGCTTTCACAAATGAATGCTCGGAAAACATTCATCAGGTGAGGTGTAACCCCTTTAAGGCTATAACCTGTATAAAGAGAATACACAAATCTATTTCTAGCATATGCATTACACAAAAATAAACAAATTAATTATTTGAGGTTAAAATAACTGATGCCCTGATGCAAACTAGGAGTTTGGACCAATTTATAAGTGTATAACCTATATTAAGTATAATTAAATCTGCATGGACCATTCATATAGTAAGGACTTATATTCACTGATTTCCATTAATTTAAATAAAGTCTTCATAACTCTGTAAAGCACTATAAGTGATCTGTAATCTTACACATATAAAGGGAATGTTACTCATTATCAGTATGACGGGATAGGGACCTGATGCAAATCCTGCACCTGGGTCTGTAGGACTATAGTTACATTACTGCATAAACATCACAATGTGTTTTCCATAGAAAGAAAGTGGATAGTAAACAAGTAAATACATTTTGATTAGACAGTGAAAGTCTGAGAGAATTTAGAATAGGGTCTTTACAAAAAAACAAAACTCAATGATGTTAAAGGAACAGTAACAGCAAAAAAAATATATAAAGTTATAAAAATGTAACATACTGCTGCACTGGTAAACTGTTTGCTTCAGAAACTCTACAATAGTTTATATAAACAATCTGCTGTGTTGCCATGGGGGCAGTCATTCAAAGTTGAAAAAGGAGAAAAGGCACAGGATACATAGCAGATAAGCTCTGCAGTATACAATGGGAATCCTCAGAACTCTGTTATCAGCTGTGTATCCTCTGCTTGAATGGCTGTCCCCGTGGCTAATAGGAAAGAAATCCACGGCACACAGGCTGCTGCAAGCAAGGAACCCCTTGCACGTTTAATGCGGAAGTGAGCAACGTTTCGGGGTCACGCCCCTTTGTCAAGTCCCCGTGGCTACACAGCAGCTTATTTATTTAAACTATAGACATGTTTCTGAAGCAATGACACCAGTTTTACCAGTGAAGTGCAATAGTACTTTATATTGTCATTAGAACACTTACATTTTTTGGTATTACTGTTGCATTAAAGGAGAAGGAAAGGCTAAAATTAAGTAAGCTTTATTAGAAAGGTCTATATTAATACACCAGTAAACCCTCAAAGTAATGCTGCTCAGAGTCCTCTGTCAAAAGAAACACAGCATTTCTTTCCTTCTATTGTGTACTCATGGGCTTCTGTATCAGACTTCCTGTTTTCAGCTTAAACCTCCAGGGCATGGCCTTGAGCATTCTTAGTTTCCTCCTCTTCCCCTCCCTGCGGTAATCTGAGCCCAGAGCTATGAGCGAGCAGGGAGAGACTCAGGCCGGAAGTGATGTCACACCAAGCCAATATGGCAGCTGTTATCCTAAACAAACAGAGAACACTTCAAGAGCTGTTTACTCAAGTATGGTAAAGCATTCTGCAGAATAAATATACTGTTATAGCTTGCTCTACTTTGGCTAATCTATTGGCAATAAACTGCTTCAGTAGCTTTCCTTCTCCTTTAAGATCAGTGCTCCATGATCTTTTTGCTGCAGAGTCATTTGTCTCCTGCAGAATGAATTAAGCAACAATTGAACACCCATGATCGTATTTGATCATACTTCCCAACATTTGGAAAATGGAAAGAAGGATAAAAATATCTCAAGCATAGCGCAGTGAAAGTTTTGTGACATGCCCATTTTTGTGGCCACACCCCCTTAATGACACGTCAGTTTTACAAAATTTGGCAGGTTATAGAAAGTCTGAACACATTTCTGGGGATTTTAGGGATGTATTTTACTTGTTATTTTAGTTTTGCTAATGAAGGTGAAATTCCCCTTTAAGCTATGGGTTTCAGTCAGAGCCAGAACTAGGGGTAGGCAGAAAAGGCACGTGCCTAAGGTGCGAAGCTTGGGGGCGCCAGGCACGTATCTTATAAGCATCCTACCTCTAGTCCACCACTGAAAAAGATCAACAAAACTTTATATCTTTTTCAGTTCAGTGCAGGAGATAAAAGAGAAACTGTGGACATTTTAATAAAAATCCAGGTATGCGGGTGGGGCTGTCAAAATCGGGACAGTTGGGAGGTATGTTTGATCATGATGAATAATAACTGCCTGTACAGCCAGCAGTGAGTGTGCCATTAATTAAGAAACCTGCCTTCTGCCAAATATTTAAAATTTTGACATCAGTCAAGAGCATCTGCTGCCATTTTTCTGCACCCCATATATATGTCTTATAAGAGTTTTGTGTACTATGGACGGGTGTTCTAGAGTCATAGTGTTTTCTGTCAGGTCTGATTCCTAGAGATCATCCTATCTTGAAGGGAAGTAAACGCGATGTATTTTTCCATTTGCTGCACAAATATTCCCATCCGACCACTGTTTCCAGCTGTCAGCATTCCCAGTTTGTTTGTGATACTGCAGAAGGGCTTGGACGGAACAAAACTGTCTGCCACAAAAATTCTGCTTGGGCGAGACTTGGTGATGCAAGATGACCATGTGTCCTTGCTACCACGGTGTAACATTTGAGGGCTAAAACTCCACATCTAAGTCATCTATAAAATGCATTATATTAGTTTCTTTTATTAAGGGCATTCAAATTTGTATGTTTTGTTTCACATATGCCAAAAGAATGTTTGGAATTCTAAAATACATCATATTCCATTGCACTAATGCAAAACACATAAAATGACTATGCCTTTTCCTGTATTCTTGTGAGCTATCTTGAATGCTGAAGGCCTTTGTACAGTACTGTATATAACCCATCCTTCAACAAAATAGGTCATATATGGAAATTTTAAAAGCAGCAAAATTGTAAAAAATAAATAAATAAATAAATAAATGCAATGTAATATATATAAACTCACACCTAATCTTTACCAGGAGAGAAAATGTGGACTAATGTATGTGCAGTTGGATTCCTAAATTAACGTGGAATGTAATATACCTATTGGTAGTCAAACTAAAATTCCACATTTGCCTAAATAAAGCCTTAAGGTTGAATCTTATTTCTTTGTATGGGAGGAAATGTGCCTTTTAGCTATTTAATTCAGCAATGAAAGAAAAAAATCTTCCAAGCATAAGCCATTTTAAGAACCTCCTTTGTATCAAAAGCTGATTGACATACTGAATACATCAAGCTTGATAGTCTGTGTTATCAAGGGAAAGAACAGGTTTAACAACGTTATCCCTGGTGCAAAAGAGGAATTACAATTTAAATGAAATTTCTAATTTAATGCTATTCAGGCAGTTTAAGAGCCATGCAGAAGAAGGGTTAAAAGCAAACTGCAAAACATACAGAACAGAAGCATTTAGAAATGTTTGTATTCTCATTCTACTCCAATTCCCTCCCAAGCGGCTTCTAGCTTGAGCGACTTCCAAGAGAAGCGTAAATGTTTAATAAAAATAAAAGTATTTGCAGTGGAATATAACTTTCTTCCTTTATATCTAAAAAAATGAATACTACGGAAGAAATCAAAACAACTAGTAAGCCTTTGGTGTTTTACAGTGAATGCAAGCACTTTTGAGTAGTGCCGTAACGCAAAGCCCATGGGGGTTTGTGTGAAATTAGTCAGGAGCTCACATTCTCATAGCCTCCGGCTAAAATAACCACTACTATATTAATCCCAACTCATTCTGTCCCAAATCCCTAAAGCCACCTATAGACATGGACTCCCCTCACTGCTCTGTTAAAGAATGCCAACTGTGCTGCTTTACATATACTGGAGGTTACAAAAGGGTTGAGCAGGGTTCATGCTCACAGAAAAGCCCTTAGGAAGTCACAGTGGGCATATGTAAATAGAGATATTTAACTTCCTTGGTAGCATAGTTTATGGCAGGAAAGTTTATGCACAGCACTATTCTATCACCTGCCACAATATATATATATTGGTCCTATTGAAGTGTATATATACTGGTCCTATTGATAAGGAAGATTTGCCCGAGGTCTTGGTGCAAAGCTATAAAGGAAAAAAAAAGTTAAAAAAAAAAATGTACAATTGTGACAATGTATATAAGTACATATGTTTTTCTATAAACAGTACTGTACATTGCAAAGATTTGTTCATAGAAAAGACAGGGGGGACAAAGTAAATAATATATTATTGTATATACAAGTACGGTATGTATAAGATTAAATGGCACATAAGAAAGAAGATTCCTTCCCGACAGAGCTTACAAACAAATATATATGTACACATATGTACATACAGCGAGAGAGAGAGAAAATAGGAAATGTATTATTCAGTTTGGAACTCATCCAAATCCCTGGATTTGGACAGATCCTATATGGGCAGAAAAACAAATCCAAATCCTTAATCACTGTGACTTTAAAGCTCTAGACAATCGAAAGTGAACATTTTCTGTTTCATTTTTCTCAAATGTTACTATTATATAGGGTTGGGTGTTTTGGCTACAAAGGCTACATTGCTAGGCGAAACGTTGGATAGCATCATTGTGGCCTTGCACCCAGGCAAGTGAACTTTTTTCGTGAGTGCCGGCATATCGGAGGACTACAGATATATATATACATATATATATACACACACACATATAGAACATACATATATTTTTCATGCAAATGTGAATACACATACAAAATAATCCAGATTCATTCAGTATAATACATTATTCATTTATATTCCTAAAAACACAAATGGGGGGGGAGAGTTTATGCATCTTTCTGTATTTTAACATTTCTATTTAGAAACTATGCCAGAAAATTCACGATTCCATGCAAATATTGTTGTGTACTCAATAGACCTAGTCTATTTCACCTCTTATTTTACATTAGAAAATGCCAAGCTTGCCACACCCACACTAGGCAAAAGTTCTGTTCAAGTCGCACCAGCACTCCTAACCACACTGTACACTCCATAACTCATTCCCATAAGACAAATTACACATGCCAGCATTTTATGAGAGACTTTTTTCTTTTGTTAGGGCAAAAACGTTATCAAACTGAAGAGTATATACACTTCCACCCAGGAACACGCTTCCATTCATACTCGGAAATCTCTCTAAGAAAAGTGTACTTATGGTACACTCAAGCGTTAATTGAACAGGGCCTGCTTTACCTCCTGTATTGATCTGTACAATATCTGCAATATGCTGTCACTTGATAAGTATGTGTTCCGATTACTAAAAATAATAATATCTATTGTCCAGACTGCTTGGCAGCAGGGGTTTTCCGAATAAGGCAACTTTCCGTAATTTCGATCATCAGACCTATAGTCCCAATAGGATTGTTTTGCTGTCAATATGGTTACATGCAGTTTAGTATTCATCAAGTACTGTTTTATTATTACAGGGAAAAAGAAAATAATATTTAAAAATATGAATTATTTGCTTAAAATTGAGCCTTTTTGGTTTCTGGATAAGGGATCCCATACCTGTATACATCTGAATCATATTAAATAATCTTCTGTTTCCAGGATAGTAAATGTATATATTTTATCTTGTACACCTAAAATACTACATGGTGTTATGTGATTAATTAGCTATTTCATTTCATATTTTATATCTATGCCTTAAATGGCGTGGAACTTATAGTTTCAGAATCAAATTTACAATATAAAGAGAAGATAGAGAAATTGAGTTATGCTTAATAAGACCTTGTCTTTTGACCTTTTTGCTTATTAGGCACAAAATGCTTAATTTTAATTCATTAATAATCTTTATGAAAGCATTGAAAGTAGCAATTAAGCATTAATTACATTTAGTTTCAACAACTAAAATGGTCATCAATGAAAACTCCACAAAATCACAAAACAGAAAAATAAAAGTAGAAGCAACCTCCTTCATTATGCAATATTTGGAATCTTAATAAATATGCATTAGTGATGCAGTTTAGAAAACCAAACAGATGCATGATTAACACTGCTTAGCCAGGACAAATGTGAATATTACATTAACTGGGTGGGTGAATATTAGTGGCAGAATGAAATAGGCTATTGAGTTTCAAGCAGAATACTTCAGATGATCCTAGTCAAGACATTTTCAAGAAAGGCGGATAAAAGAGAAAACACAGACTGTTGTGCTTTTCCTGATAGACATGAGGGTCGTGCATCAAAACGCTGAGACTGTTGCAGGTGATCACTTGAAGTGACAATGGCACAATATCAATCCATGCACCACTGGGCAAAATTTATAAGGCCTTTTATAAGAAGTCATATCTCAACAAACACTCGTTTTATTAATAAAAACAGACATAGCCAGTCTAAATCTTCATGTAAAACAAAGACATGAATCTTTTCCTGCAGTCGTGATAAAATTATTAAAAGTACCAGCTTCTTGAATATTTATGTCTGTCTGCAACCATTTTATTAAATAACTTTTTGAATATTTGGATACATGAAAAAATGTAAGGTGGAAATACTTTGTGCAATTCTGTGCTGTTCCATATCTGATGCTTATAATATAATTCCTTCTTCTAATAAAGTGCAGAGAGAGCTTATAAAACCTCAAGCTTAGTAGCACATTCAGATATAGGACATAGCACATGCTAAAGATTGTCTTAAGTTATATTTACTTTTGTCCTGCTCTATGACTGAGTTTTCACTTTGAATTCACTTAAGTCAAACATTAAGGGGGTTATTTACTAAAATCCGAAAATTTCTCATTATTTTATTAAATCCACTTCAACCAAGCACCCATCCGCATTTTTACCTCATTTATCAATAAATTAACTCGAAAAAAAAATGCGTGAAAGACTCAATAAAATCGTGAAAATCCACATTGTACATTTTTCAGATCTGACGCCCCGAAAACTCTGAATTCTTCAGATTATTATGCACGCAAAAAACACGAAGTCTTCGGATTATTGTAATGATATTTTCCAATTGTAAACTAGACATCTTTCATTAATTTCTTCATGACCGTGGCAGGTTTGAGATGGAGTACTTTTTAATTCTGACTTTTAGCAGCCTCTGGGTTCAATAAATCACCAAATATTCAAGTTTTTTTTTCCACAAAAAATTGTGTTTTCCCCTTTAAAGGGGAAGGAAACCTCGTCGGCGCTAACCCCCTCCCCCCCTCCCGTGTATTGCCCCCCCCTCCTCCCCCCTGGCCTACCCCTCCCACTGGGCAAATGCCCCTAACTTGTTACTTACCCTTCTGCGCAGGTCCAGTCCAGGGAGTTCACAGGCGACATCTTCTTCCACGCAATCTTCTTCCTCCTTTGACCGGCGCATGCGAAGTAGGATCATTTCGCCGGTACGATCTACTGCGCATGAGCGTGACTTTTGGCGCATGCGCAGTAGATCCGTACCGGCGAAACGATCCTACTGCGCATGCGCCACAACGCCGGTCAAAGGAGGAAGAAGATCGCGTGGAAGAAGATGTCGTCTGTGAACTCCCTGGACCGGACCTGCGCAGAAGGGTAAGTAACAAGTTAGGGGCATTTGCCCAGCGGGAGGGGTAGGCCAGGGGGGAGGAGGGAGGGGGGGCAATACACGGGAGAGGGGGATTAGCGCCGACGAGGTTTCCTTCCCCTTTAAAACTCTGACCAGAAAAAATTGGACTTTAATAAATAACACCCTAAAAAAAACTGGCATACTAGTTATTATTTAATTTTGCTTCTCAAAAAAGTATAACATTTGGTGTAAAATGAAATACCTATTATAAAAGATGATGTGTTTGTCCTATGCAAAGGCATACTGGATACAAAGGTCTTTAATGAGTGATTATAACAGTTGGTTAATAATTTAAGTAAATAAACCCAAAAAGCATAAGGGCAGAGACACACGGTCAGATTCGGGGAGATTAGTCATGCAGCGACAAATTTCCTCTTCTTTGAGGCGATTAATCTCCCAGAACTGCCTTCCCGCCGGCTAGAATGTAAATTACCTGCAGGATGGTACTTCCCGCAGGCTACTTCGGAAAACAAAGCGTTCCGAGTGCCATACCGCCGAGATTTACATTCTAGCTGGCGGGAAGGCAATTCGTGGAGATTAGTCGCCGCGAAGAAGATGGGATTTGTCGCCGGGCGACTAATCTCCCCAAATCTAACCGTGTGTCTCTGCTTTAAAGGCTTATCTCATTAGCCTCATTAAAGGCTTATCCCTTAAAGGCATATCTCGTTCACTTTAGGGCAATGGCACACCAGGAGATTAATCGCCAGTGATGAATCTCTGCTTCTGCGGCCGACTAAATTCCTGTAAAAAGCAATAATGTGAATCGCTGGTGGTAAAAACCCATGTGTCGCTTCAGTCTTCCAAAATTGTGATTTCAATAACCAGCAATTGCAAGACATTTTCAGGAGAATCAAATCTTTCCGTTTGCCACTAGCCAAAAGCTTGAGGGTAAGGTCACATTGGGCGTTTCAGGGAGATTTAGTCGCCTTGTGACTAATCGCCTCGCCTTTGCGGCGACCAATCTCCCCGAACGCCTTCCCTCACTCTTGCGCTGGCTAAAATGAAAAATCACTGGTGCTAAGCACACGCGGCGATTCGTTTTTCGAAGTCGCCCAAATTTGCCTCACGAGGAAACTTCAGACGACTTCAGAAAACGAATCGCCGGCGCAAGAGTGAAGGAAGGCGTTCAGGGAGATTGGTCGCTGCAAAGACAAGGCAATTAGTCGCCAGGCGACAATCTCCCCGAAACGCCCAGTGTTACCTTACCCTGACGCAAAGTTTCAGGCAACTTCAATCGATTTTGGAAGATTGAAGCGATACATGGGTTTTACCTCCAGCAAGTCACATTATTGCAGGTGGGAAAGCTTTTACAGGAGATAAGTCACCCGCAGAAGCAGAGATTTATCGCTGACTATTAGGGTGGTGGCACACTGGGAGATTAGTCGCCAAGCGATAATTCTTTGCTGCTGTGGGCGACTAATCTTCCTGAAATGACTCCCTACTGGCAAGAATGTGAATCACCGGTGGGATGGCATGCGCGTCACTTTAGTTTTCTGAAGTCGCCCGAAGCTGCCTCACAAGGAGACTTGGGGCAATTTCAGAAAATGAAGCGACACACATGCCATCCCACCAGGGATTCACATTCTTGTTGGTAGGAAGGCATTTCAGGGAGATTTTTTTTTGTGGTCCCACCAATTTATAATGCATTTCAGTGGGTGAATTTCCCTCATTTTAAGTAATGTTTTCCTGGATTTTATGTCAAAATTTTGTCCTGATGTACCCAAAAACTGCTTTTTTTCAGCTGTCTTGGTTTCCACTGACTGGATCATAACTGTTGCTTTTGAATCTAAGTTGAATGCCTAGGATCAATTGCAAACTCACTGCACAGTTAAGTCGCTGACTAACTCAGAGTTAGAGAGCTGAAAAGCAGGAAGTAGTGTTCTGTTCGGTTATGTTAGACATCCAGTCACTCCAGCCTTACATTACATTTCTGGCTAACTAACTATATTAGAAACATTTTTTATTTTGCACAGCCTATTTACCCAGTTTTTATTTTTACACTGAACTGTTCCTTTAACCCCTTTTATTAACACTGAAAATATTTTATCGCAAAATAAAACTGACTCTTGTGCTTATTGCCTTTAAGTAATTGAAGAAAAAGTTACTTTAACACATTTCCCGTAACACATTTTACATAAGTTTTTCCTGGTCCCCTTAAAAAAATAAAATGGGTGTTCTAATTTAGAGTGTTTAAACTGTCACCTTTCTTTACTAGTTTTTCTTAACACTTCATCCCATGTTATATACTAAAAATACCTTGTTATTGGGTTACTGATGGGGCATTTATCAGTTCAAACAAAATACCTTAATGGCTGTAATTCCTCCAAATTAGCTGTATAAAATAAACAATCAAGGATATACATGAACTACAACACCCAGAATCCTCTGCCAGCTTTTGTTGTTACAGCTAAAGCATTGACATTTGCCTTTCCCTTTTCTAAATAGCTCAATGAGTTTAGTCATTTATATTCAATTTGTATGCATATTTTAGAATTTACATACATTAAGGAACACAATTACTTTGGTTCTGAAAACAGACAATGCAGGTCTAGAAATCAAGGTGAGAGCCCTCTTTCCTGTATTATAAAATAAGAGACACTTTTTTCCTATTTTTCCAACTTTTTGCATTTCAACTGATCAGTTTTAGATTTATTAGATGTATAAATAAATGCATAAATAATTAAACTTGTGGCCCTGACTACTCCATCATGTTATGTGCCTGGCTATTTCATGGGACAGATTGAACTATTAATTCCAGGATAGAATTCAATACTGTGTGCCCCCAGTCTGGTAATCAAATATTCCACATTTCATGTGTTTGAAAAAAACAAGTAAAACTCAATAATGTAATGTTAAAAAATAGCAAGCATAACAGAAATGCCTCTATAAACAAATCAAATTATTGGAATGCTTAAGTATCTCTATTGGCCAATAGCACTTACTCTTCCACAATCTCCACAGTAATAGACCTCAGGTAGGTTGATTGTTGTCTAATGAAAATGTATGAGATGATACGTGTCTATGTATAAAAACAGTTTAAAGAACATATATAAAATTCTGTGGAATTAAAATGACAAAATAAAGGACTTATGACATCTGGTCATCTTTGTGTTACTGGCACCTGAAGCCTGGAAATTGAATGAATGACAGGTTATAACAGTGTAAGGCCTTCTAAAGTATGCAGATAGATTGATTAAAGTGTTATTTCCTACAGTTCAAAGGGTATTTGCAAGCTGATTAATATAAGGTGGCATTTATTATTCATTTGCAATACTTATATTAATAGAAATGGAAGTAATATTGAAATACATGGCTACCAATAGATGCACCCAAAATATTAATAATTTGCTGGAATTTTCCATTAATCTAGAATTGATTTTTAACCTCTGAAAATAATGCATATGTCATGTCTATCTTTCTTACATGAAGATGGAAATTGCTTTAAATCACTCCAAAGTAAGATGTATTTAATACATGCAGTCTGAATAAAAAGTATGGGTTGGGGGGGGGGTTTGTCAGTGTAGGTTTTGGAGCGCTAAGCAAGCATATTTGTATCATGGATGTATCATGTGATCAGAAAAAGATTTAACTTGCAGACAGTATTCATAAATGTATGCGTCATAATTTAATGTAATACCCCCAATATGTTTACATAAACTGTAAAGAAAGGACCTTCAACATATGACTTTTAAGCTGTTACGGAACTGCACCTACCAACACGCATATATTTACTAGTAGCAGTCATGGGGGATGCTGGAAGTTGCAGTTCAGACACAAATTGAGAGCTACAGGCTAAAGATCACTGTAATACAGAAGAGCAATGTTTTACCCACTTGCTGTTTCAGAAACCACCCAGTAATAACCATTCTCTTTACTGCAATGTTTAAATTCATGTTACTATCATACTTTATGTTTAACTATTTATAAAAGGATTTTTTCTTAAAATGGACTTAAAAAATCAAGTACTGTAAATTCCTGCTGCCAAAGGCTATTATTAGGGGAAGAGACATGGAAAATGACAAAAACAAGTGAATTACTAGTAGGTAGGTGTGTATGTGTGAAACCTCTTCTGAGTTATAGAATGCTTTATGTTTTAGTGTTATTGAAACTGTATGTAGGTATGTCAATGGGTTAAACAAACGATTATCTATGGATTCATAACATTCTAAAAGCAAATGGTAGGAAAAACAAATTACCGGCACTTCAATAAAATTGCATTTTCTACTCATTAACTCTGAATGATTAAGAACTAACTGGATTTGGTTTAATGGTGATAAATTTATGGCATAGACATTACTGAACTGCAATATACTTATAGTTACTAGTAGTAAACATGCAATCATTAGGAAACGGACACTGAACCTGAACATCTTATAATCAACACTCAGAACTTTACCTGACCCGTTTTGGAATCTCAAGGTTTGGCATTAATAGCCCAAAACGTCCCGACTTCTACTGACCACTGGTACATCTTGGACATGGGACTGAAAATAAGAGCGTATCTGTGTGTTGGAGGGGGTGGTTAGGAATTAGTGCTAGCAGACGTAACCAGGGTTTCATGTGAAGAACGGAAAAGGCATCTGGTAATCATCCTACTGTTTTCTTTTTTTGTCTCTGTCTTAGGAGGAGGTTTAAAGCTTAGACACTTCAACTTGAGTTTAACCCAAAACTAATTTGTAAAACTTAGACCACCATTGAGCCAAGTTGTGCGTGATAATGTGTTCCAGTGATGTTTTGCAATATTTCTGGTTGCCTTAGCACCATAGTTTGCTTAACACAGTTAACCTGATCCATATAATTATGTGTTGGTAATAATACAAATAACAATGGTTACAAAATGTATATGTTGCTATCTGCTCTGCTTGTATAGGATTCTATTGTATAGGTTTGTAGAGAGCCATCTGTTAAATCTGACTGCTACATGTTAGCAACAATTAAGTATTAAAGACACTGGCACTCATTTATCAATGCCTAGCAAATTTGCACCTGTGCAGTAACCCAGGGCAACCAATCATTGATAAGCTTTATACACCCAGCTGCAGAGGACAGTAAAAGCAAAATCTCATTGGTTGCCATGGGATACTGCCCGGGTGCAAATTTGCAAAATGAGCCCCACTGTATCCCATATAGCTTATGTGTTCTGCAATGTTTACCCTACATATTTAGATCTTTCAGGGCAGCCTCCACTGCTACACAGGCCATACTTTAATTCCAGATGTTGTGCCAATACAAACCAACCATGATTCCATTAAATTCAATAGCATCTGTCACTGTACACAGGGTGGATTGTGTCGCAAGAAAGACTTAAGCGTTTTTGAGCTTATGCTCAGTGGCAGGTGGTGTCATAGTATGTCAATTGGTGGTGGGTATTGACACCAATTGATTATCTCTCGTTTGAAACTTTCATCTGCCGATGTGTCGGCAGGTGCAGTTTCAAATTTTGTCCTTACAGTGGTGCTTGAAAGTTTGTGAAACCTTTACAATGTTCGATATTTTTATATGAATGTGAGCTAAAACATCACCAAACATGCCTTAAAAGTAGATGACATCATGGCTCAAAGGAGGTGTCTGATGACCTCAGAAAGTTGTATAGCTGGAAAATGTTACATAACTATCTCTAAAGAATTTGGCCTCCACCAATCAACAGTCAGGCAGACTGTGTACAAGTGGAGGAAATTCAAGACCGCTGTTACCTTACCTAGAAGTGGTCAACCATCAAAGATAACTCCAAGGCGTCTAATAGTCTGAGAAGCAAAAAAGGAACCCAGGGTCACTTCTAAGCAAATAAAGACATGTCTCAATTTAGTGAATGTTGATGTTCATAAGTTCACCATAAAGAAAACACTGAACAGCAATTGTGTCTATGGAAGGGTAGCAAGGAAAAAGCCACTGCTCTTGTCCAAAAATATTGCTGATTGTCTAAATTTGCTAAAGATCTTGTGGACAAACCAGTATACTGGAAAAATGTTTTGTGGAACTTTTTGGCTTAAACAAAAAGAGTTACATTTGGAGAAAGAAAAACACTGCATTCCAGTATAAGAATCTTATCCCATCTGTGAAACTTGGTGGTGGGAGTGTCCTGGTTTGGGCCTGTTTTGCTGCATCTGGGCCTGAACAGATTTCCATCACTGATGGAACAATGAATTGTGAATTATATCAGAGAATTCTAATGGAAAATGTCAAGACAAGATCTCAAGAGACAGCGGGTCATGCAGCAAGACAACAAAATGCAAAAGTCGTTCTATCAATGAATGCTTATAGAAAAATAAATTGAACTATCTGGAATAGCCAAGTCAAAGTCCTGACTTTAATCCAATGCTATGGAAAGACCTAAAGCGAGTGGTTCATGTGAGGAAACCCACCAACATCCAAAGGCTGAAGCTGTTCTGTATGAGGGAATGGGCTAAAATTCCGCCGAGTTCATGTGCAGAACTGAGCTACAGTTACCACAAACGTTTATTTGCAGTTATTGATGCACAAGGGGGTCACACCAAATAATGCATACGGATTCACTAACTTTTGCTACACACAGATGTGTTATTGGATCATTTTTATTAATTAATTACAAGACCAAATAAAAGCAACTAAATTAGAAACCTGCAACATATATTTTGAAAAGAAGAACAGAAGGAGCTAGGTATATGCATCTTCATATCCAAATTGAGAATCCTAAATAGAATTCAATGGACTATACACCATACAATTATGAATATTGATGTGTTTGCCTGCAGAAAGCAGAAATTGTCTCTAGAACAGAAGAAAGTTTACCGACTAATCCTGATAACGATTACTTATCAGTGCTCACAGCAGTATGACGATGTTTGCTGTTACTGAAACATCACCATTTTGTGCCATCATCGGCTCCATTCAGCAGCTTTCGGGTCATTTTGGCAGCTTTCGGGGCCTATAGACGGATTTCGGCTCTGATCGTCTAATTTTGGTGGCAGCGGCAGCTTTTTTTAGTGACACAAGGGGCCCAGCAAATCCAGGAAGTATAGCATGGCCGGGCCCCCCTTTAAGCTTAAGAACCTGCCAGGCCCAGTACAGCTGTCCCCACAGTGCCCCCCTGATGGCGGCCATGACCATGGTGCTCCGACTATGGGCTGTTCAAAACAGTCCAAAGTCTCATAATTATTCATCACAAAATGTAGTTTCACATTATCAACTGTAGATGGGGCAAAAGCACGGGCATCAGTGACGTGCGGGTCGAGAAAACCTCGACCCCAGCCCTGACCCGCACACCTCAAATCACTGGCCGCCAGCACCCGACTTCCGGCTCCCTTTTATAGAACCACCGATCATGTCACAAAAGGGGCAGGCAGGCACGTGTCTATAAAACCGGAAGTTGGAAGCCAGCAGTGTGAGGTTGTGGGCGAGGAGAGCAGGCAGAAGACCCCAACCCACCGTGACCGGCAAATGGGCAGCGAGGTCGTCCTGAAGCCGCCTATACATCACTAAAGGCCATGCCCCTTGTGTGTGCTACACAAATGGATTAAGCAGCTAAGTAAATATTTTACATGCATACATGTACATTATTGATTATAGCCCCCAAACACATTTGTCAGAATCCAGTACTAGCTATTTAGGCACAAGAGAACTGCTAAAAGGAACAGGACATTTGCCTGGGTCTGAAGGAATGTATACATTTACAATGCAGAACAAGAAAGTTGTGTTCTATGATGCTTCTACTCTTCTTAATGCTAAGCCCTTGAACTAAGAAATGGAAAAGTTGCATTGGCTTACATGCCTTTGAATAACTTTCCTATGATACATTTCGGCAGCTTCTTATGCATGAGTACAAGCTGCATATAGTAATTCTCAACTATACCAAATTGTGTAGCACAGATGTCATTTTTGTTGCTGCAGAATATAGCATAACGACTTGGGTACCTTACTTCAGACCACTTTAAATTAGTTTATTTGTGCAATCCCATTGGACTGCTGTCTGCATACAAATGTTTAAGATAGAAATGTCGGCTCGCACACCCAGGCCTTCAGTCAGGATAGCCAGGTGCTCAATGCTGGAGGGATCGGCACCCTCCCCAAGGTCAAATAGTAGAAATACACTGGCACACACGGCAATTCAAACAGGGAAATCCCTTGTGTCTTTATTTGCAGAGAAGCAACGTTTCGGGGTGATACCCCTTTGTCAAGCATGCTTGACAAAGGGGTATCACCCCGAAACGTTGCTTCTGTATTGCCAGTGTATTGCCAGTGCCAGTGTATTTCTACTATATGCATACAAATGTTTGACATTCTTTAATACCCAGTTCGTCCTTGGCTGCATACACATGTGCCATCTGTATAAGCAGCAACTGGCTTCATTATTTTGTGTACAAGGAACAAAGGTTTGCAAATTGTCAAAGAATTACAGGGACTCAATCCACCTGTAAATGTCCTCTGCCTTATGCTGCATCCCTTCGGGTATATTGCTTCCTTTTAAACGTGCATTCAAGCATGCCTCCTAATGTGATAGAGAATGAATGAAAAACACAGACTGATGGCAGCTTGCTTTAGAACCATTTTAGAATACACAACACTGATAAGCAAAACACAATTGTTTTCTATAAATAAATAGAGGAACCTTACACCTAAGCTGTTTATGGAGACGTGGTAAGTGATGCATTTAAGAAATGTTAAAATGCAATCTTAAAATTGCAATTCAGGAGCCTGAAAAAGTAAACTTATTACCAAACAATATGTGTTATTGACTTTCACAGTCATAAAAATATCTGGGTGCAACAATGTTAAAATGTTTAAAAGCAATGGCATGTATGGGGAACTTGGAAATATGTTTGAGAGAATTGCATTACACTTTAAACACAATGTTCAAAGTATTAAGCAATAAATTGCAACATCAGGCATGTTGTTATGGGCTAAGGACCAAGACTGAAGGCCATATAAGGTAATTTGAGAAGAGTCCCTATTTGCTGCCCCGGGTACCCACATAACTATAGCAGGGAGACTGTTGCTGACCAATGTTTTCTATAAATCTTATTTTGTGGCCTTTCACTTCTACTTACAAGTAGTACATAACAGCTGTAGTAAGGCAGACATTTGATGAACAGCTAGCATCCTATGATGATGTTGAAAGCTAATGAGTTTTGAAGTACAGCTCATTCTACAGCCAATACTAGTTACTGAAGACTGCATGGCTAAATTATTAATTCTACCAGCAGTGGGTTGATTCCACCAAATAAAAATTGTGGCCTGATACTTTTGTAAAAATAATGCATACAAACACACATACAGCAACTAAAGCTTACAGCCTCAATTATACTCATACCATATGATCATATAGCCGCATATACATCTACTTTTACAGTCATAAAGGATATAGTCATAGAAACCTACAGCTACATGCACTCATACCAACATGTAAACATAAAGTCACAGACATCATGGAAGCATACTGCTGTGTATTAATATATTCTCAAAGAAAGTGAGACATTCAATGCCAGAGTCATTTGCTCAAAGTCACAGAACCATGCAGCAACATAGACATAAACATCTACGGAACCAAACAACTGCAAACATCTATTTCCATAAACATATTTTTCCATAAATAGCCACACAACCACACACAGCTGGGAAAGCATACAGTAAAGTACATATATGCACAAAGCCTACAAAAACATATACTCAAGAATTTGTGGTAAAATGTATCTTATTACCAATGGCTACTATGGACAAAAAGATCAAGGTTTAAACTTATGGAGTATTTCTGGGAATGCTTGCTTGATGGAGCACAATAAGGAAGTGAGATGATTTTAAAAGAATGTACAATAAGGAAGGTCATTAAAAGGGACAAAGAGTGTTTTTGGGGGGAAGAGGTTCCGCACAGAACAGGGGGTAGTTCACAAAGGATACATATAGGGTAGGGTATAAGGGCAAAAACCTGAAACAGTAAGCTTAAAATTTTGCATGTGCCAAAATGGACACAAAACACGTGCAAAAGTCATAGCTCCTGTCCTGTACCTTACATACTAAAGGGCATTTTGTACTGGCAACCCTATTACCGTGCATAGTGGCAAAAAGGCATTTTATATAGAGAGAAAATGTGGACACCTGCACCCCACGAAATTCCATGGGGCCCTTTTATAAACACTGGGCAAAATTGCACATGAGCAGTAACCCACAACAACCAATCAGTAACTGGCATTTTTCAGCCAGCAGCAAGATGAGCAGTGACAACAAAATTTTGATTCGTTGCCATGGGTTATAGTCCAGTCCTAATTTGCCCAGTGTTTTTTAAATGAGCACTGGTTACCCAAAGTATGTGGCAATGAAGGTACAGTGCCTACTACCCAAAAGTATGTTGAATGCAGTAAAGGGACATTGAGTTCAGGTTTGGGACCCGTTATCCAGAATGCTCGGGACCTGGGAATTTCCGGATAATGGATCTTTCCATAATTTGGATTGTCATATCTTAAGTCTACTAGAAAAACATGTAAACATTAAATAAACCCAATGGGGTGGTTTTCCATCCAATTATGATTAATTATTTCTTAGTTGGGATCATGTACAACGCACTGTTTTATTATTACAGAGAAAAAGGAAATTATTTTTTAAAATTGGGATTACATGGTTAAAATGGAGTCTTTAGGGGAAAGGCCTTCTGTAATTCGAAACTTTTTGGATAACATGTATCTATATAACGGATCCCATACCTGTACAAGCAACCAGTCTTTTTAGAGGTTTTTGAAAGAACGAATAAATTCACTTTCTCTAAAACCGCAACAGGAAACCCACCAACAAAGAGCTGAAACTGTTCTGTATGGAGGAATGGGCCTAAATTTGAAATGGATTTTCTTCATCTCCTTTCAGGACTTGTTTGAAAATCAGATGATGTATTAGGTCACATTTATATAACAATATAGGACATTTTAAAGGGTTCACAAACTTTTATGCACCACTCTATATGGACAATCTTGGGATAACATTATAATCTTTCCATGTGATATTCAGGTTACATGGCCACAGGTAAATACTAACAAAGCACTGCATCACCAATCTAAGTTTCCCCTAATTTCCCTCAGGAAAGGGGGTTGCCGACCCTCTGCCTGTGGCAATATACAGGAAGTCAAACTATGAAGTACCAATATGAAGCTCTACTATCCATACTTCAAAAGTTGTCAAGGTGCTATAGAAGTCAATGGGATCTGTGCTAATCCTATTAGTCCGCTTTAAAGGACAAGTTAAGTTAAATTAAAGAAGTAAGCTAGAAATGTTATATATTCTGTTTTGGGCTTCGGTACCAGCTCAAGGCAGCCAAAGCCCTTTAGCAGAGATGATCTGTGTCTCCAAAGATGCCCCAGTAGCTTCTCATCTTCTTTTCTGCTGATTCACTGCACATTCTCTGTGCTGCTGTCAGTTAATGAGTTTAGGGATCAACTCAAAGTATACAGTACACATAGAATATAAATGTCACAATATAAGGCTGATTAGTAATTAATACAGATAATTACTACATGGTAGCACAGAAAACAGTGCAACTAGCATCAGAATTTAATAATCAGCCCTGTAGCATAAGTTTATATTACAGACAAACCTCATTTTCTGCTTGATAATTTGCGACAAACCCTAAGCTTAGCTTCTCAACAGCTGCTCAGAGCCCACTGAGCATGTGAGTGTCGCAGACACTTTCCAAGATGGAGACCCCCTGTGACAAGTTTGAAGTCCTGGATCATTGCTGCTATTAAGAAGCTGAAAATTTAAGCTGGTGCAGTAAGTTCAGTATATAAAACATGACATTTTTAGCCCTATTCATTTTTAGGGGTTAGTTCTCCTTTAAATCAATTTCGACTTTTAGAGGTTTTCGCATTTTTTTCTCCACTAGACATTGTTTGAAAATTTCAATTTTTTTCCTTTTTTTTTCCTTTTACATTCAGATTTTTGAATAAATTTACTGACAATTGTGGTTTCAGAGTTTGTGAGTTTAGTCATGGTTTCAATAACCTCTAAAACCATTCCAATCTGACCTGTAATAAATAAGCCTCCAAGTATAATGTGAACAGTTCTCAGCCAGCTTTGATCCTATTTTTCATTTTTTTTGCGTTGTTTTGAAATACGCGACTTTGCATTCTGGTTAGAGGGGGTTATCATTCTAAACAAACTGTAATATTTTCCATAAATGAATGCTCTCTTCAGACGACTTAATATTTCCCTTGCAACCTCTTGAACCACTGCTCTTTTGCTTGTGCAATTGTAATTCCAATGGTTTCAATTCTAAATCCTAAAGAATAATAAAAACCAATTGAAAATTAGCTTTTAATATGACTGAGTATAGCATCCTAAAAGTTAAGATTAAAGTAAAATATTAAGCTTTACTCTTATTTAAAACTTTTAGATAGTGCCTTAATTGAATATTTTGTTAACAACAAAAGCACTGACCTTCATCGCTGGATAAGATTTTATAGCCTTCAAGGTTGAGCTGAATACTTGCATCTCCTTCCTCTTTTGCCCTCCCAAGCAGCATCCAGTTTTCGACATCACTCATGTCACTTTCTGGCATACTGAGATCTTCCTCTGATTTGTTGGCTTCTTCATCCTCTGAACTTCCCCTTATCACTAGGACTTCTTGGACATATCCACGACTGTAGCTTTTTCTGGAACTATGTTGGCAGGACCTCTGACTTTTAAAATGATTCGTTTCAGGTGTGGAAACTTTGGGAGTAGAATGGGAGCATGGACCACACAGTGACTTCTCTTCTTGTACATAAATACTGGAAGACTTCTTTTTTATCTTACTACTATATACACTGTCTTCTTCTGCAGTGTCAGACAAGATTATGTCAGGAGAGGTGTCTGAAACCTTTGCATCACTATCTGATAAAATAATAAGATCTACTTGTTTACCATCTTTGTCTGTACTAGCATTCTTCTGTTGCTTGGCACCTGGCACACATGCTACACTATCCCTACCAGTATCCTCTTCGGGTTTGGATTCACTGAGATTTTGAGAATAATGCACTTGACTGTAGAGGTGGAATTCCAATTCACTGTCAATGCTCTCATCGCTGGATGTCTCTTCATGGTACAATTCATCCTCATAAGCGTTAAGGTCTTCATCACAGTTAAACATTTTGATAACTGTTCTGTTTAGATAGAAACCACAATTACAAATATGGAGTGGCAGAGAAAAAAAACAAGATAGTCATTTAATAGTGTTACAGCCTAAAGCTGGCCATAGACGCAAAGATCCAATTGTACGAATCAATGTACGATCGGACTTTCCCATCTCCCGACCCGCCACTAACCATTCAGATCAAAGTCTCACCATTCCGATCAAATAAAGTAGTAAAAGAACAGATCAGCCAATGTTCTACCTCTGACAGCAATCATACGATAGTTATGTCTGACAAAGCTAGTGACAGTCTCCCACTGAAAATCGTATGATCGGCAATACATGCAGAGATATTATCGGCAGCCGACAGAAATTTTGTAACCTGTCTGATCGACCAAACGACCGATCTCCGCCGGACGAAAAATGTCGGGACTCTCCACACAGGGTCCGAAAATCGTACGAATCCACGATTCGTACGATCGGATCGTTGCGTCTATGGCCAGCTTTAGTCATTCTAGTCACTAATTACATGAAGACAATAACTGCTTAGCTAAGCAATGTAATTAGAATACCCATTAGTGCAGTCTTATAATGTATTCCATTAGTAAGCAAACCCCACATTTTGTTCTAGATATAAATGCGAATTTAAGTAGTTTGGGTAACATAAACCTTAAAGAACAAGTAAAGTAGAATTCACTGGATGGGGAGGTAGTAAAACTGCCACCCCAAGAGCATTATAGCAAATTTTGTAACTTTACTATACTAGATATGTGCTGGTCCAGGGCAGTGAAAGGCATTCCAGGCAGATGGCAAAAAAGTGCTCCGATTATTTTATTTTTTTTTATAGGAGAAGCACCCACAGTAAAATGTGATTTCATTTACAGGTAGTATCTAACAAACTGGAACCTCCTATTTACTTTCCTAGTCACTATCTTTGTTCTAGACAGTTATATTTTGGTTTAGAAGTATGTGAAAATCGTGTTTTAACTATATATAGATTTTATAATAATTAGCAATTTTTGGATTGCACTGGATACAAAAACCCGCACAAATAATTTAACCAAACATTGAGCTAAATTTGAACCCTAATTTGCATATTTACATTTAAGCAAAGTCAGCTAGAATGCATTGTCTAAAAACAAAACTGCCTTTTTATAATTTTCTAAAAAATATTGTCTCACCAACCACCGATGTTTCATATATTTTGACTAGTTTACAATCATATTGTAAGAAATTTTATGTGAGCCCCTCCACAAAGCAATTTGCAAGCCCCAAAGCTAAAACAGGTTACATGGTTGGACAAGTGACCCAATTCAGAAGGTGCATCAATTGCTTAGATGAGCTACAGTATCACCAAGAGATCTTATTCATTAGTCCATGAGTGACTTCATCAGATCAGTGGTATCTGGTCATGCAGAAATGCAGCCAAAGTCAGCAATATAAGCCCAACAACATCCACAATTCAGTGTGGCCAGCTCACGTTATCATTGTCAATCATTATTCGATTAAACAGAGTTTTACTGCTGCGAGTTCTAACTTCATGATCAGTTGATAAGTATGCCTCTAGCCCTTACTACACCCATCCTCTTCTTAGCCTGAAGTAGGAACGGGAGAGATTGCAAATGTAGAGAGCTTTATAGCTGCATAGCTAGCACAGATCTGCACTAGAAGAGCTGTATTTCCAGTTTAATCACCAGAAATTAAAGGACATGTAAAACCTAAATTTTCCTACCATGTATATAAGTTGGGCATATCTTCCCCACCTAAACCACATCATTTGTACTGCATATACCCCCTCCATTTGCCAGTGCCATCACATTTTCCTAAAACAATTAGCAGCTTTCATCATGCGGCCATTTTCTCTCTGTCACATCATCAGTAACATTGATATCTGCAAAAAGAACATGTATGCTGTAAAGTTCATGCACTGCAGAATACTGATTTACACAGGCACAACATACTTTAATGGCTAAGCTGAGCTCAGGAGAAGTAGTTAGGAGAAAAAAAGATAGGATCTGAAAGTTTTTATGGGAACCAGCAATGTTATCTCTTCATTGGAGATAACACATTGGAGAGTGTGTTAAAGGGGTGGTTCACCTTTAAATTAACTTTTATCATGTTATAGAATGGTTAATTCTAAGCAACTTTTCATTTGGTTTTCATGATTTATTTTCTATAGTTTTTTAATTATTTGCCTTTTTCTTCTGACTCTTTCCAGCTTTCAAATGGGGGTCATTGACCCCATCTAAAAACAAATGCTCTGTAAGGTTACAAATGTATTGTTATTGCTACTTTTTGTTACTTCTCTTTCTATTCAGGCCTCTCCTATTCATATTCCAGTCTCTTATTCAATGCATGGTTGCTAGGGTAATATGGACCCTAGCAACCAGATTGCTGAAACTGCAAATTGAAGAGCTGCTGAATAAAAAGCTAAATAACTCAAGAACCACAAAAAATTAAAACCAATTGACAATTGTCTCAGAATATCATTCTCTAGTCTACATCATACTAAAAGTTTGTTTAAAGGTGAACAACCCCTTTAAGTAATCTGAGCTGAGAAGAACTGATCACGCTCATGAGCCAAAGGAAATTCCTGAGGGAGGGGACAGAGTGGGTTAGTAGATTAGAAGGATTTCTAAGTGATTAATGGCATGCTGCAGCCTTACTGTTAATCTTTAACAACCAGTGGCAGTTATCTAAAGATTTCAAAGATGCTGTTCAATGATTACATTTTTGTAGGGGGGGTTACATTTCCTTTAAAGTGGACCCGTCACCCAGACATGAAAATCTGTATAATAAAAGTCCTTTTTAAATTAAACCTGAAATCCAATTTCTTTTTTTCAATAAAGCATTCATAGCTGTTGTAAACTCATTTAAAAATATCAGCTGTCAATCAAATATTGCCTACCCCACCTCTATGCCTAGGCATAGAGGCGGGGCAAGCAATTACTTTCACTTTCCATTCAGCACTTCCTAGATGTCACCGCTCTCCCCACATTCCCCCAGCTCTCTTAACTATTTAATTGTGTAACCAGTGCATGGTGATGGGCATTGGGTCCCTGTCCCCTGGT
Source organism: Xenopus laevis (assembly GCF_017654675.1). Lineage (NCBI taxonomy): Eukaryota > Metazoa > Chordata > Amphibia > Anura > Pipidae > Xenopus > Xenopus laevis. Next base: position 99,460,464 of record NC_054372.1, read on the forward strand.
GCACAAACAAGATTCTGAGATTATGTAAGGATTGCCTTAATAACAGTGTCCACAAAATGGCTCCTTCCTGGTTGCTATAATTTTGAATTCCCAGACTGATGGAAACAATATTCAAATAATTTACACAGTGTAATTAAAGTTCATTTTGCTTGACTAACATGATAAAATAGGATTTGGAATAATTTTGTTTGGGTAACGGGTCCACTTTAAAGGAGAAGGAAAGTCATTTAGCACTTGGAGATGCCAAATATTAGGCACCCCAAGTGAATATATTTACTTACCTGAAACCTCGGGCCGGTGTTCCTATCAGCAGAAATCTGCACCGGCCCAGGGTTGCAGTGAGCACCACGGAGCGCTCCTCTTCCGGCTTCCTCCTTTTTCAAATTTCCAGGGGCAAATGCATGCGCAGTAGAATGAAATAGCCGACTTTTTAGTTAAAGTTCGGCTTTTCACTCTAATGAGCATGTGCAGCCGCGCGAAGAAAGAAGAAGCGGGAAGAGGATCGATCCGTGGTGCTCACTGGTATAACCCTGAGCCGGTGCAGTTTTCTGCTGATAGGAGCACCGGCCCGGGGTTTCAGGTAAGTATATACAATCACTTGGGGGTGCCTAACATTTGGTACCCCCTGAGTAGGGTTGCCACCTGGCCGGTAAAAATGATGGCTGATTCCAATGTTATTAATAGGGGAAAAAGAAATATATAGGAAGGCTGGTATTATTTTCCAGAAAAGGTGACAACCCTACCCCCATGTGCTAAATGACTTTCCTTCTCCTTTAAAGTTTTCAGAAGCATTTTTTGCAGCACCTGGTAAGTTGGGGGCTGCTGCTGCTGCCTGATTTTCTGAATTTGCCTTATGCCAGCAGTGCCCCTGCACAGCATGTCAGTTCACCTCTTGGCCTGTTCAGGCGGCTTCTGCTACAGTCTCAGGAGTCAGATCTCGAAGCCCTGGCAATGTTGAAAACTAGACAGATATCCCTTTCAATTGCAATCAAATATATAAAGCACTTTAAAATCTGTGAAACTTTTTAATGAAAGAATATATTAAAGTCAAGTTTTCTTTAATTATGTAAAAACGGGTTTGAGGAGGAGAAGCTATGACATCTTTGCCTCTGTATGCTACTGCTATTCATCCTGTTACAGTCTACTTTCAACCCCTGCCTATATATATACAGATGCAGAGTCTAATCCTCACCAGGATTAGAAACGTTACTCCAACCCACGGAAGTCTGTTCAAACTCCTCGGGGCAATAATTAGCATTTAAACAAAGGAAAGAAGTGCGCACATACAGTACAATGGGCACTAAACTATCGCTTAACCCTCTTTCCACTACTCACTTCGTTCCAGGCTAGTACAACACAAGCATGGAACTGCTCGTGTCGCTTCCTTGAGCGCCTCTCTATGACGTAACGGTAGGACGAGCCTAACCAAGGTAATGCCGGCTGCTAGTGATGACATGTAGCTTGTTTAACCCCGTACTGTCCATACATTAAGTGTTTCATTCGAGCCGTCAAGAGACGTATTCAAATTGCGGTGAAATATCGAACAAGAAAACAATTTCCACGGACACGCTTGTGCTCCCACTACATAAGGACAGGTTTAATAAAGAGAAACAAACAAATGAGTTTGTGGGGCCAGGCGATGAGGCAGATGTTGAGTCAGAGTTTTGGGTGGGGGATATACATATGTTCAGTCTTCTGTTTTCCATTGCTAATGCTAACACAAACATAGCATACCTGATCCCTCCCAACATTTAGGAAGGACTAAAAGATTTGTCTCGCGAAAATGTTTTCACCGCGTCCGTTTTGTGGCCACCCCCCCTAATTACCATGTTCATTTTACAAAATTTGGCAGGTTGTGAGAGTTTGAACACATTTCTGTGTTTTTTATTTATTATTACAGTTTTGCTAATGAAGATGAATTGCGCCCGCATACCTCCCAACTGTCCCGTTTTGAGAGGGACAGTCCTCAGGCCCGGATTTGTGGCGAGTCCACATAGGCCCGGGCCTAGGGCTACACATTTTTGGGGGCGGCATGCCGCCCAGCTGCTCTGTGGGGAGCCTGTGCTCCGGCGCTCGCACGCTGGCGCTTTTGCGGGTGCTAGGACCGCACGAAGTGCACGGCCTAGGGGCACCCCCCCAGCGAATCCGGCGCTGACAGTCCCTCTTTTGACAGCTCAACCCGCAGTCCCTCATTTGTACTGGAAAGTTCAGTTTTTCTCTGCACTGAACGGCCAGAAAAAGAAACAATGTTTCTAACTTAATTGGCTTTTGGCAGAGAGTCCTGAACAGCCACAACAGAAGACAAGATCCATTTGTAACAATTCAAATGTATCTAGATAAGCAAATAAGTAATTGTAACAATATAAGATAACAGGTCCCTTGGGATAAGTTAGACTCGCAGCTTAAAGGGAAATTCACCTTCATTAGCAAAACTGTAATAACTGGAAAAAAACACAGAAATATGTTCAAACTTTTATAACTTGCAAAATGTTGTAAAATGGCGTGGCAACTTAAACTGTTACAATTGGTGCTTTGCTTATCTTAAATTGTTACAATTGTTTCTTTGCTTATTTTGAATTGTAACAAAAGTATCTAAGTGCACCTGCCACATATTCTGGGTTCTCTGCCAAAACACAATTAAAGGAGAAGTTAAGCCATCTTGCACTTGGTAGTGCCAAATGTTAGGCACCCCAAAGTGATTGTATTTACTTAGCTGAAACCCCAGGCCAGTGCTCCTTTCAGCAGAAATCTGCATCGGCCCGGGGTTATTCCAGCAAGCACCACAGATCGCTCCTCTTCTGGCTTCTTCTTTCTTCATAATTCCCGGGGCAGACAATAAAATGAAATAGCCAACTTTTTAAAGTTCGGCTTTTCATACTAATGAGCATGCGCAGCCGCGCAAAGAAATATGGACAGGTGGCATCCCTTTAATGAAGGCAGGTAATTTTTTAAATGCAGGTTGATTATTTTTAATGCAGGTGTGACCATCAAAGGTGGCAACCCCAAGGTTCTGATTGCTGCAATGCACTTGTGCTGAAAGACTTGTGCACAGCTATCATTTTGATGCAGAGTGCCCATATTAGTTCCACCCAGCCATGGAACATTTTTTCACAAACGTGTGTTTTAACACATTGCTGCAATTGTATCAGACACATTGACCCTTACATATGTAATTAAGCAAAATTTTGGGGAAAAAAACTGCATTGTGTGTCAAAAAACATAGCAATTTGCATACAAAATTGCACAATGCACTTGCAGTAAGTAAATGATCCCTTTGGTCTTGCTCTGGCATAGTTTAAAGGTTTGTCACCTAATATCTGTCAGGTGTGACCCTTCCAAAGATTTGAGGGATCGTTGCAATTTCATTTGTTCTGATGCAATTGCCAGTGCAGCTGCAATTATATTGAAATTCTGTGAAAATGTGCACGATTGTGGATAAAAAATGTTTTCTCAATTTCAAATCTTCATTGCACGTCACACATTGTACTGCATTCTTAAATTACCCTTCTTGTTTGTATTGAAGTATTATAACTAGAAGTTAGAAGTTCAGCTTGTTAAAACTGCACATGAAAACCCCATTTAGCATTCTGCCTAACAGACCTTTCAGCTATGCTTTTTGTGTTCTGGTTTTCTTTTTTTTGAACACCTGTGTACTTGAAGACATTTTTAATTTTAGCATTACTCTGCAAGACCGTTTTCATTGTATTTGTCTCTGTTACATTATTTATGTTTATTTATACATACCCCTCTTCTTTTCAAGCCTTAAAGGACAAGGAATTACAAATGTACTCCTATAGCTGAATTCAGTGGCTGAGCCAATATGTTAGCACCCCAAGTGAGTCCAGTCTTTGCATTTTTCTGTCAGGGCTGTACCAGTAGGTGGAAAAAAACTAATTTAACCAAATTAATCTGTATTCTAACTGGGCTGTCATAACCTTTCAGATAACTTTACTCTTGACAGAATAGCAGAACAGTTTTCTATATTTTTCACCATAATTATGGTGCTACACTGCAACACTGGGATACAAAACCTGATCCCCCCTGTTTATCTAGGATAGTAAATAAATAATGTATTCAAATAATATGATTTAAAGTTCATAGAAGTAACCAACATTATCAGTAATGCCCTGTTTGCAGATGAGATCAGTGTACTAGTCCTTTCAATGGATCTTTATTTTGTGTTTGTTGTATGTGGGTCATTCAGGCTGGGAACAGGTTTTTCATTGGAGCTCACTTTATTGCAGAAATACTTGCCCATTGGTATATTTCTTTTTCTTAGTAGCCAACCACTGTAACATTTAAAATGCACTGGGCATGTAACATTTACATTTGGTATGGAATGTATTTGGTATGGAATGTTAGATTAATGTTAATGATTTTATAGTTGTATGTAGCACTGATGCATTGGTGCTGCTGAGTGCAATGTACAGAATCTATCAGTGACTTTTCCTCTTCAGAAGACTTTGGCAGCTAGGGTCAAGAGCTTGCAAGCCTGCCTCCTTTGTTTGAATTTTGCATGCACTTCCCTTCATCTTTAATCACCATGGGAAAAATCACACACTGTGACATTGTCCTAATTCCTTGCCTGTCTACTTCACTCACAAAACCAGGTTACTGCCATACATTTCCAAGCTCTTAAATCAGTTGCTGCCCATTTTGGAATTCTGTACTTTCTTTGAGCAGTTTTACTAAGAAAGCATGAGAGCATATTGGTTGATGTTGCTTCGAACAGACAGTGCTGATATTATTATTTGTGTCTTTTTAAGAGTTTTCAGAAGGTAATTCTGCAGTGCTGACGAATGCATTAGGAAGTCTAGCTTTTTGAATTATAAAGGGAAGTGGTGGTGGGGTGGCATGACAGCTGCACTCAGACTTTAATTATTAAGAAATGCAGAAGGTCAAAGTATCTTATTATTTGATTCCACAGAGTTCACCTTTAAATACATAACAGGACTAAATCTCTCTATGTGATTCATTCTTAGAACAAAACCCGGGCACTGGCATTCATTTGACATGTGGCTGATCTACACCACATGAACTCTGGAACAACTACTAGTCCTGCTGTGATTCAATCCCAAGATCAGCAGTTAAGGAGCAAAATTGTCCAATTAAATGTTCCATTCAACAGCATTTTATTGCTTAAAATCCCTTTCCAAATACACTGCTCTTCCCTGGTATTTTATTTGTGGATTTCACTAATTAACACACTGTTTTATGCTATAAATATCAAGTGGTGCTACAACGTCTCTGCCTGGTTAGATTGCCATAAAAACACCATTGACGCAGATTACATTTACCGGTTACTCTAACAGTGACCTTTTTCAAGCATGATCAAGCCTCTGGTGCTAACAAATAAACAGCACACAGTTCAAACTGAAGTGTCAGGAGATCCTTTATGTTTATCAGCATTTCTAATTCCTTCTGTTATCCTATATTATATTTGCCTGGATTCGTATTCAGTGTGACTTAGTTTTCTTTAATAACAGTGCCAAAATGTTACAAGGTGCACACATTTAGCTACATTACACAGATATCACAAAGATATATATGAATGTAACCTCAAACAATTATATGAAAATAAATGTGACCTTGTGTGGATTAGACCATACATTGCTCTTAAATAAATAAAACAAATCCAGCTATTACTTTGTTCTGGAATACAAAGATAACATCATTATAGAATATGTTGAAACAATGTATTTATGAAATGTTATTTATTGTATGACATTTTAAAAGGACAAGCATAAAACAATATAGTAATTTATACTGGGATTCATTCAGGATGGTAAAAAGCACATCTAACCAACTAAATATCTCTGAACCTAAATCTTTTTATGTGTACTCTGTATGTCTGTCTCTCTCACTCCATTTCTTATTGACCTGTCTATCTTACTTTTTCACCAATCACTTTCCATTTATCTGCCTGTCTTTCTACACATGTTAATCTTTCTATTGTTAGGGAGTTATTAATCAAGGTCCGAATTTATCTCAGTATCGGCTGCTACAAACTCCGATCTAAGCCGCTCGGGTTTTTAACGTTTATTTATTATTACATTTTCCCGAAAATTACCTTTGTGGGAAAAGCTCAGTTTTTCACAATTTTTTCGTGAATTTTCCCCGAAAACATAGTGAAATTGCCTGAAATCCCGGACACAACCAAAAATCAATTGGACAGTTCCCATTGACTTTTATGCAACCTCGACAGGTTTGTGATGTCGTGTTTTTATATTCGGTCTTTTTAGCCCACGGGGTTTAATAAATTCTGAAAAATTCGTGATTTTTTAAAAAGCCTATTACAACACAAAAATCACAAATGTTTTGGATTTCGGGGATTTTTCAGGTATTCGGAGTTTAGTAAATAACCCCCTTAGTGTACACAAACATGTTTTATTAATAAAGATTTGTGAGGAATTCAGCAGGTACCATTTACTGGACACCTGTTTAAAAGCAAACATCGTATTGGTTGATATGGGCAAACGTGGTGCCTTTTATTATATATGAGGGTTATTCTTAGTAATATGTGCTAATAGTGCCCATTACTACTTTTATTACATGGGCAATATAGGGTGGTTATTCTGTTATGGCCCTGTTATTGCTTTACACAAACACTTTTCTGTCAAATTCATAGAAAAATTAAAACAATACAAATATAAAAAACGGCTTTGTGCTCTCTCAAAACAAGTTGCTTATCTGTAACCTTAAAATTCACATTTTGCATTGTATTTATTTGTTTATAGAGCAACACAAATGTTTGCAGTTCTTTACAAGGCAAAACAAAACAGGGATAGAGTTATTGTAAATTAGACAGTGTGAATATATAATTAAAAACTGGAGGTTTCAGTACACAATTGATTGCATACTTATCATATACTAATGCATTTTATTGTAGTACACTTTTGCTGCAGACTTATTTTGAATAAAAATTCCATATGTACCTGTGGCTGTAGTCATAATTAAAGGTAAAGGTAAAGCTTTTACCATACCCAAACTGCATTGGTACCTGCCCTGAAAAGTCCTTAGGATCACATCCTGGCACTGTAACTGCAGAGTTGCAAAATTGGTTTGGCAGATTAAATCCAGTTTCTGGCCCTTAAAAGCAATCCCAGATTTGGAATGAGTACAGTGGAAGTCAGGACCTGATTGGCTTCTACTGCACATGCTCCTGGTTGCTGATCTATGTCCAAGTAACAGAAATAGAATCTGATGAGGTCAAAGATGGCAACCATCAAACCGGATGCACAATTCTGCTGCTACAGTGCCAGTAAAATGGTCCCTGGGACTAAATATAGGGCATACACTGAAATGTGTTTTGAGTGTGGTCAAAAGGGCTCTACCGGTGGAGGCAATTCTGTAAAATATGAGAGTGGCATTTCATTCTCCTGTAGTAAGAAAATAGTTTTTTGCTTTATACTAGAAAGGTTTGGTGACTGATGAATATAGTTATTGGTTATATGCATTTTTTGGCATCTTTCTGAATACATTTTTTTTTTTATTACATTCAGGGGCCCATTTACTTAGTTGAAGGAATAGAATAAATATAACTTTGAATTTTTTGGCTACTTCGACCATCGAATTGGCTACTTCGACCTTCGACTACGACTTTGAATCGAACGATTCAAACTAAAAATCGTTCAAATATTCGACCATTCGATAATCGAAGTACTGTCTCTTTAAAAAAACTTTGACCCCCTACTTCGCCACCTAAAACCTACCGAGGGGAAGGTCCCCATAGGATTTCTATAAATTTTTAGGTCGAAGAAAAATCGTTCCATAGATGGATTAAAATCCTTCGAATCGAACGATTCGTTCGATCGAACTATTTGCGGTAAATCCTTCGACTTCGATATTCGAAGTTGAAGGATTTCCATTCGGCAGTCGAATATCAAGGGTTAATTAGCCCTCGATATTCGACCATAAGTAAATTTGCCCCTTATTGTGATATTATATATGAAGAAAAACAGCTTCCAGTATCAGAATATAAAGACAACCATTTACATGAAGAATTGTTTGGGCTCAGTTAAGGCATAATTAATGATAAGTCTTTAACATTCTTCCAAAGTCATTTCACTTGGCATTTTCTTTAGTACTAAACTACATTTAATAAGCATAGGAAAGGGTTTATATTTTTGTTTATCTAACTTGTGCCATACAATATAGAACAAAAATAACAACATTTTAGCTGCTCACACTAAAGTTAAAGGGTTAGTAAGTTTAAGTAATTGTACATTTGGGAAGGGGGGCAGAGGTAGGTCATGATGCTTTTTTTTTTTTTTTTTTGTATGATTTTAGCAGATAGACTTGCCAGTGCAGACTAAATATGTTGATTGGTGTGCTATTTTGGGACATGCTTTTAACGGGTTTTGCTGAGCTTTCCTGTTACCGGTAGTTGGGGGAAAGTGAATGCAACCCAAACACCTGTTGAGGACTGAAGAGAAACATAAACTGTCAAAAACATATTTATACCTCTGATAATTACACAATAACAACATAAAATTAGAATAAATGTACACCCACAACAGTTTTTTTTGGTAGAATACAAATAATGTTCTTGTTTATAATACAGGAAGTAAGAGTAATGACGTTAGTAATGCACTGTAAATGATGCTTTTATTCCCATAACTACTTGTGCTCTTTGCCGAACACTAAAAATACATGCCTTATGCTAATTAATACTGTTAAAGCAAATGATTATTGTACCAATGGGTCCCACGCAATTTATGGCGAGTCCCCATTATAGAAGTGAAATGTTCTGTTACAATAGTTCAATAAAACAAGGTTCATAAACAATTCAAAATTAATTGAGACAAAACATAATTTGTGTCACCTGAGAAAACATTTAAGAAAACCTGTGTTAAGGGCTCAGCATCCTGCAGCAATGTATACAATAGGTTTCAGCTAGGGTCTACTTTAGTCTGAATGCTTTGTTCTAAAGAAAGATAGACCTTGTTATGTTTTGTGTAGCCGAGGATGAGCAGAGTTGAACAGTGCTTTATTAGCAGTGTCATGCAGACATTACACAACAGTAAGCTTTCACTTTTAAGCTACCAGGAAGTATGCACATTATGTCTGAAAACAGTGACATCTAAAGGCCATTTGTATAAACACCACATATTCCCCCTATAGTAGGAAAGCATTTGGACAACTATAATAAACAGCAACAATTAAACAGTATGCATTTTAAAACAATATTATACATTCTTCACATCAAAAAGTCCTGGTCCATGCAGGTAGTTTTCTGATTCTCTCAGTACGTCTTATAGGTTCACTTTCTTCAGGCCTATTGCAGTTGACATCTGGAGTAGGAAAATGTCCTTCATCAAATGGAGCTTCTCCAAATTCATATCGAACAGGAGCAAGACGACTTGCATTCCATATGCGTCCATCAGACAGTTTATATGTGTATGGTCCTCGCTGGCGTCTCACTTCTAGTGGTGTAGTAAATTTAGTCCTTGTTTTAGTATTCCTGGTTTCTTAATTCTGACTAAAGATCCAGGCTGAAAATGTACTTCTCTGGCACCACATTTTCTGTCAGAATAAGCCTTGCATGGCTTGTTGGCGTTTCACAATGTCAGCAGTAGATGATTTTGTAGGCACAGTATTTTGTGGATTTTTTATGTCTGCAACATGTAACCTAGTGCGCATCTGTCTTCCATGCAATAATTCAGCTGGAGATGATGGGGTTGTTGCATGGCACGTTGCTCTGTAGTTATGTAGGAACTCTGTTGTAAATACTTTCCAAGATTTACCAGTGAGATTTTCTGTCTGTAGTGCTTCATTCAGACTTCTGTTGAATCGCTCGATTTATCCATTTGCTTGTGGGTAATACACTGAAGATTTCCTATGCACAATATTCCTCTCGCTCTCTCTCAGAAAGGACTCAAACTCAGATGAGACAAACTGTGGTCCGTTGTCTGATATTAACTCCTTTGGATTACCTTCTCTGCTGAAGACTGTAGACAGAAATGTTATCACTGTAGCTGATATTAAATGAGAAACAAATGCAATTTCTGTCCATTTACTGTAATAGTCCATCAAGGTTATAGCAAATCTGCAGTCTATAGGCGCATCTGTAAAAGGACCCACAATATCAATAGCAAGTTTTTCTCATGCTGAATCAGAAAATGGTACTGGTTTGACATCTGGTCTCACCTTAACGTTGTGTACAAAGTTCTTTGCACAGCCCAGTGATGCTTTGTGGTGACATTTTAGACACTGGCTGTGTGGCAGGCACTGATGCTGTAGTATTGAGACCATCAACTAATTGTAGGTTTAGTGCAGCAAAGAGATCCCATCCTCGTCGCCATTTGTTATGTTTTGGGTAGCCGAGGATGAGCAGAGTACAACAGTGCTTTATTAGCAGAGTCATGCAGGCAATCGACAACAGTAAGCTTTCAATTTCACTTTGAAGCTACCAGGAAGTATGCACATTATGTCTGAGCACAGTGACATCTACAGGCCATTTGTATAAACACCACAGACCTCAGAAATTAAAGCCAATGCATGGGCAGATTTGGACAGGCAGTTTCACTGATTTTGACCCTGCTACCTGACTGTCTTGGTATGTCAGCTCAGAGGTCAGTTTCCTCCTGGATCTGTTCTATAGCTGATTTGAAAAAAATAATTATAATAAACTCAAACTTTCGTCTGGCAATTTACATTTTCAGAGTGCATCTGTAGATCAAGGCTGTGGAGTGTGACCTTTAGCCAATGGTCAGATGGCCAATTTCAGGCCATAATCAGGCCATTAAAGCACCCCAGACGGGTTTCAAAAGGATCACATAATGCTACACCTGATAAGCAGTACGATTTCACTACAGTACCAGTACAGAAGTTAAAGTTAACATTCATTGGATGAATTAGCACCTACGCTCATTGATAACCTGTAAACCATTTAGGCATGTTAGTGCATTTATAGAAATAGAATAAAGTAAATCACTTAAGATGCTTGAATACTCTGTAACTGCACAACTCTCTGAAATATATAGTGGCTGAACACAAACTGTCTGGCTGACACCTAAACTGTGACTGTTATTTTATACTCCAAATAACTGACATGTTACTAAATGAAATTAGGAAAGGTACCATGTTTCTATTGCAATATATACTGAGGTTTTATTCTGTAAAATAACTTTTATTTTAAATGACTTTTATTGCTTGTACAGTCTGCTTCACTAAAAAGCAGACATCTGCTGTCATATGCGTACATTGCAAAAAAATCATTTGATCGCTATGCGGGTTTGGTAAAATTTACAATTTTACAGACTGCAGTGTTTACTTGTTTTAAAAGAGCCAAATCCATTGGAAATACAAACAGTACCCTTTGCTGTCTTATCGCTTTAGCTGCCCATCCATTGTTGGACTGGTATGTGATTGGTGTCATGTGCTACGCAAACAGATGCATGCACTACCAACCAAATAATATAATTGCTGTGCAGAGTATAAGGAGGATGGGGGATATGTGGTGGGATTATATTATTTGCATCATAATACCCCTCACTCTGGTAATGCCAAAGTGCATCTTGGGTGTCTAGTTAAGCATATAACATTAAAGGGCCAGTGGATCCAATAACGTTTGAATCAGTATGGAGAGGGAAAGGGATATTAGTAAGGAAATAGGCTGCTTTGGTAACTTTTTACGCATTGTTTTGTTAGCTAGTTGGCTAATGATCCTAGAAATTAGACAAGAAGCACTTGTGTGCTCAATCAGGGGAATACACAAAACTATACAAGTGAAGACAAAAAAGTCATAAAATCTAATGATATGAGGCATGGAAACAATTACCAATTATTCCAACACAAATGTGTCAGCTATATAAGTGGCTCTTCATGTATATGTATATATCTCTCCGTATCGAGGCAAATCCTCTGGGGAAATTGCTCTACTTGGCTCAAGTGAAAATCTATTGCTTTCAATTGGAGGCTTTTCTTAAGAGCTTAAAGCTTACACACATTTTTGCACTGCAGTTGTGATGTGTGCTTTGCATCAGCACTGGAGTGCCTTTTTTATATTAATGGGACAACCAGAAAATATTTTTTGTTTCAAGAAAAATTGTTGTATGTTGTGTAATGTGTTATAGACACACAAACATATACCATATAGCTCCTATTTCATTTGATCTGTTTCTGTTACAGGTAGTTTTCACTGTATAACCTTCCATTGTTTTCTTTTCAAAATCCAGGTAATACTGGTATAATAAAGCAAAGCATTTGATTTGCATTTTTTTTAATAAAAATGTTTAAAATCAAGAAGTAAAATTATTTCCTGTGTTTTATACAATTTCGATTTATTGGAACTCTAACTTTTCCCCCTTTGGGGTTGATCGTGTCACCAGGTTTCTAAATATGGGACCTGAGGTTTTTCAAATAATTGGTCTTACCATAATGTGGAGCACTATACCTTAAAAAATGTAGCATAAAAAAGGATTATTTAGCCACCAATATTGATTATGCAGTTTAGTTTTCACCAAGTACACCAAGTTATTAAACAAAAATTCAAATCAGCTAAGAAGAGTTTTTCCTTAAACCATATACCAGGGAAATGGCTTTGCTAATTTGCCATATTTTGGATCTTAATAGCAGGTTTCAGGCTAACAAATGCCAAACCTTTACTTTACAATAGAGCAAACAAAACACATTTCTTTTGTAAAATATGAAGAAGTGGGTAAAGAATATGAATAAATGTTATAAGACAGCAACATTAACTCAAGGACTGTATAAATACAAAGATTGTAAATATTGTAAATTGTAATTACATGTTTTTAAAAATATATTCTTTTAAAATTGTGTGATCTGATAGAGCTGTTTTCAATTTCAAGGAGAGCCAGACCTAAGAAAAACAGGCAAGTTAAGCAAATTGTTTGATCTTTTTCAGTTTTCAACTTTTTAAAAATCTTTTCACGGGACTGCCTTTGCCTTGAAGTATAGAAGATCAGGGAGTTAGATCAGAGAACACATGGTTTAACACTGACACTGAGTCAGAATGCAAAGGAAATAACAAAAGCCAAATTTGTTATAGGAAGGCGAATTTCTCAGCTTTAAGTGGAATTACTCAGGCGTGTACTCAAATATCTAAGACAAGTGTAGAGAAGGGAGAGGACAAAAGAACTTGCTGAATAACCTTCATTTACATTTATTTTAAGGACACAGTTTTGTTTACACCACCGTTTAGCCATTCTAAGGAAGAAGCACATAAAGACACATATTTGATTTGGACATGCCACAGGTGGATGGAAAAGTGTTAAAATATAATAGAACAAAGAGGATTAGAATAATTGCATTATATGCTTCAGGGAACTGTTGTGGATAATTTGTTAAAATTAGTTTATAGAAAGCAAATGCATGTGTTTCCTTTTAAACAAACAAAAGTATATTGTATAAAAATATTTGTTATGATCATAATAAATAAACATTTATTTGTTTTGGTCACTTGGAGGGGCATATTTATAAAGAGTGTAAAAAATGGGGTTAAGTCAAAACAAATTTAATTCCATGGTTTGGGATCACACACTATTATAAAGCTAAGGAGTTTATGTAAATCTATAGCAGTGAATAAAAGTTTGATATATACACTGATATATTTATATATATATATATATATATATATATATATATATATATATATATATATATATATATATATATATATATATATATATATATACACCAACCTGCAAAACTTATTTATTGCAAAACAAAAAACTGATTTATTTCAATGTTTCGGATCTTACACTCGAGCCTTCATCAGGAGGGGTGCACAGTGCAAACAAACAATCTCATTTGAACACAAAATGGCGCCAAAAATTAGCATGTGACATCATCTGATCTTGTGCACGTCAAACAGCAGGTGTGTATATATATATATCAAATATCAGACGCTAGCCAGGGGCAGCTCAGTGCATCATGTATTACCTAATGTGAATAGAGTGCACTTCAGTGCCTATGTCTATGCCTGGTCGGTGCTTATACTGTTACGTTACTATTCCACCTAAGCTGTGCGTGCTATAGAACTGAGACGCACTTACCCAGAGGACTGGCGAACAGCAGTAGTATAGTGTCAATTCTTTGTCGCCCTTCTGGCAGTGTATTTTTAGTATTGATTCAAACATGGGCACTAAAATGGAGCTTTATAATGCACCTTTTTATTTCCACTTTTCTGTGGCGTAAAATATTTAACACCACTTTATAAATATTCCCTTACATGCATTATGGGATCATTTTTTAGCATAAATTTGCATCTAGTTTTTTTATGTTTAATCATCAATTGATACAGACTGTAAACATACTAACACGCAGCCACATATACGTACGCATATAGTATTAGTTTTCCAGTTTATAAAAGTATATAACACTTTTTGGCATGAACATATATACACATATAATGGCGAAATATCAGCTATATTATGGGGCGTAACATCACAAATATGTTAGATTTTTTTTTTACTGTCCACAAATATGCACTTAAACATAGCCTGCAATTTACCTACACTCACACACACAAGTGTGTGTGTGTATTAAAAAATATTTATTTTATAAAAGAGTGTAAAAAATGGAATTAAGTCAAAGCATACATAATTCCATGGTTTGGGATATAAAATCACACAGTATTATAAAGCTAAAGAGTTTATGTAAATGTATAGCAGTGTATAAAAGTTTTATATATATATATATATATATATATATATATATATATATATATATATATTTATATGAAATATATGTATATTAAAGTGAAAAAAAGGTTTATAGAAAACAGCACTGAGAGACAATGTATTTTTGGTATTGATTCAAACATGGACACTACAATTGAGCTTTATAATGTATCTTTTATTTCACTCCAATTTCCACTTTTCTGTGGCGTAAAATATTTAACATCACTTATCATAGATAAGATATCTATCCATAGATATGTTAGATTTTTTTTTTACTGTACACAAATATGCACTTAAACACAGCCTTCAATTTACCTACATCACACACACAAGTGTGTGTGTGTATTAAAAATATTTGTAAATTTATGTATCACTTGGGGATTTCTTTTAATATTAAGTTTAAATACATGGAAAAAATCTACATAAACAGATGCTAAAGTTCAGTGGTATAACAAGGGTTTTTGAACCCTGGTCAGGGTTTGCATACTGAACCCCCACCTTGTCCAATCTATGATAATTTAATGCATAGGAATCCTCTAATTGCTTCCCTTGCTTACTCGTTTTTAGTTTCATGTCCTGCTCAGCCAGATTTAGGCATATTTCTTTTACAGATGACATTTTATAATTTTTGGGTAAGATATTGTATTTCACAATTCATCAGAATGCATTTTAATTCATATTTTCTATAATTCTATACCTTTTTATATTAAAATGCTGATGTATTACTTTTTGTAAAAAAAAAATATATATATATATATATATATATATATATATATATAGTATATATATATATATATATATATATATATATATATATATATATATATATACTACAGAACTACAAATTCTATTTTTTTAACAAATCAGTCACATAGTAGATAGATATGTAGTAAGTCTTCCAACAACTGACTTGTGAGTGATGAAGGTGAAAGTATAATATAGTATATATAATAGTATATGTGTATATCAAGACCAAGAACTCTTTTGTTTATACATGTGCTCCTCACCTCACTGGTCACACAGCAGCTCTTTTCCATTTCTCATGAAAAGAGAATATTTTCGATGAGTGTACAAATAACCGATTTCTTATAGTGGTCCTTCTTGCTAATTTTGCTACCAAGGCCTTTTGATTTCTGAAAGTGTGACCACTGGAGCATCTCCCTATTTTGCACTCTGAAAAATAAGGTCATAGATTAAGAAACTATTTTGATATCCAGTTCAGCTGTAATAGCAGATAGGAAAAACGTGGGTGGCTTTGCTGCCCTGTGGAACAAGTAAGATTTTAGACAGGCATGAATATTTTAAAATTAATCAGATCTTCCTAGGAAACAGATTAAACTGAACACATTTTCCCAAGAAAACCTTTCTAAACTGGATACGTAATTTTGTTTTTAAAACGTTTTTTTTTTTTCAACATGGGCTGACGTGTATACAGTAACACATGCAACTGAAATCTAAAATTACTTAGGTAATTCTTAATAAATATAGAAAAATAACTGCAATTTGCAGTTATTAAGATGTAAATAGGGTTAAAAGTCTATATGAGAATACTGCTTAATGTTTGAAAATAGCAACTAAATTTCAATAAAGTAGACATAAAACAACAAGATTTATTTATAAGAAGGCTCTATAAATAATCTAATGAGTTTGAAGGCCACAGTAATTACTATCAATCAGTATACACTCACATGACATATTATATACCAAGACTACGGCTATAAAAAAAAGAATTGCTAATGGTGAAATCCTATTGCCTACTAATCTGCATAGATGGTGTTTATATAATTACCTGTTTAAAACATCAACAACTATGGTACTTTGTTTATGAAATTTACAGAGATAAGCCTCCATAGCAAACTTTGTATTGGTTTACAAATGTATCTCATAATAGTGTTTCTCTAAACACCAAAAAAATACAGTGTTGTACTGTTGGTTTTTCTGTTTTTTTCTGTAATACAATGCAGCCTAATTTTGTAAAATAAAACTTTAGCATAGATTGAAAAGCTAAATCTGTGTGAAATGTTAGGGCTCCTTATTATCAATATAAAACATTTTTCAGCTGACAATATCAGTATGGTCATTTTAACATGGTCTTTACTGTAAGAGGTTAGCACAAAAGAATATATATATATTATTAAAATTGCTTTCATTAAAAATATCACCGACAACACCACAGTTTGCAAACTAAGTCTTTGCTACTTTGTATTACATAAAAAACCTGCATTTTGCCCTGACTGCGCGCTCTGGAAAGGAGACATTGCAATTTTGAAAAATCACTGGTTTGTACTTTATCACAAAAAAAAAAAATTACAAGAGGATGAGATTAGAACTCACCACAGATAAAAATCACCCACTTTCTATTGATTCCTAAGGAAATTTGACAATGTATTTATCAGTGGATGAAAATTAGTGATCACCTATTGATAAAGTAGCTTCTTAAAATCCCATAGGAATGAATAGAAATTGGGTGATTTTTTTCTGTGTTGAGCTCTAATCTCCATTTTGATAATCTGCCCCAAAATGTATAATGCAATTGGAGGAAAAGTTACAGCTGAAACGGAATTGAGTGAGAAAACCTATATATTGATGACAACTGAAGCAAATGTAGATTACATTTAAGTAAGGCATGGCAGAAAAATAACCATTGCTGCATTATTATTCAGTTCCGTATTTAGGTTACAGTTTTAGAGAAGCACGGTACCCCTCACCCCCATGTGTTTGATTAAGTTACCAACCAAATATCAATAAGAGATAACTTCTCAATCCGGTGCAAAGTATTTTTTTCCTTATGTTAGGGACAGATTTACAGGTACCAGAGATAAAATGAGCAGAAAGGTATGTGTGTGACATATGATAATGACATAAGTAATGCATATTCACTGGAGAACAGTTAACAATCAGCCATTGATCTTCCAAAATAGAAACTGGACTGAACAGTGATCTTATTCATTATTAGTAATATGTCATTAATGTCCTAGAAATTCACAGGTGATGTCAGTTTAGTCATCCATGTGGTTAACCAGATTGTATTAAAATATGACCAATTGTCCTATAAGAAGATGATCAACGAGATAAAACTCTATTTGGGTCCTATGTGGCCAGCTTAACAATAAGAAAAGGAATGTAGTAAAATGGCATTGAATGAAAATTATAAAAATTTCAGAAGGCAAGATCTTCAGTTGTATAGTAAACAGGGTTAAGCTCTTACTAAAAAAGGATGTTTAGATCAAACAGATTTTAGGGTAAGAGAAAAAATAAATGTAACTGATACTTCACAACCGGTTGAGCTACAATTCCCTTTAAGGCAATACATTTAATTAAAATACAACACAAGCTTAATAAATATGGATTGAACACAAACAGTTCAATCCATCTTTTATTTAAGGGGGGTCCGGTCACGCCACACTAGATCTTGATTAGCCAGGCCCCCTGCTTTCTGAGAGCTGCTGACTTTGGGAAGGCATGGTGGGAGCACAAGGGGAGATATCTTCTGTCCATTACTTCCCCTTATTGGTCACTGAGTTTAAGTCCCGGTTGAGCTGCTCAGGGGTTGGATAGCTGAGGTTTGAACTCCTCCATCTCATCCAATCACCATGCAGCTTTACCAGGACTTGAAATTCTGTGACCAGTAAGGGAAGAACATGCTGTCACTGGAAGAAGATGCAGCCACCAGTGCTCCCCTCCTCCCTTCTGTAGTTGGCAGCTCACTGACAGCAGGTGGGCCACACTAATGAAGTAAGTGTAACATGGCAGGGTCCCCTTAAAGGTAACCCTTTGTGGTCCCTGTTGTGTGGTGGGGCCCTGGGCACCAAATCTTTTTGAGACTTCTGGGGGGGCAAGTTTTTTACATGGACGTTTAAGGGGGCCCTGACCACCAATTTTTTTATAACGTGGGGGGGCCCTGGCCACCAATTTTTTTTCCCCATGTGGAGTCCTAGCCACCAATGTTTTTTAATGGGGGGCCCTGACCACAAATGTTTTTTTCAATGGGGGGCCCTGACCACCAATATTTTTTTATTAACATGTGGGAACCATAGCCAACAATGGTTTGTTTCTATTAGTGTGTGGTGGGGGTGGACCTGTGGGGTTGGGAGGGTGGACCTGTAGGTGGGGCTTGTGGTGGGTGCAGCCCAGGGGGCCCAGAAAACTTTTTCGTATGGGGCCCTGCAATTTCTGATGGCGGCCCTGCATACCCTTACAATTTCTTTGAAGTTTTACTTTTAATTAAGTAGGTTGTATATAATGTATTGATGCAACTACTTATAATATAGTATAAATACTAATATTCCAGTAAATACAGGGGAAGTTTGCTTTTATGTATATGTCATTGAAGCACCTCTTCTAAGCAATTTTTTATTTTGTATTGTTTTTAATTATGAGCTTTCATTTTCTGCTTCTTTTTTTTTCTATCTGGTTTTCAATCTTGATTGCAGATTGATTGCTGTATACCACTGCCTATGCCATTCTAAAAGTGGCCTACTCTTTTAAAAGGGTTAAATGTCTGTACCTGATAGTTATTGGCCTTTCAGTTTGACTTCTGAAGTGAGTAAGGTATTTGAAGTTGTGTTAAGAGATCAATGTAAAATGGCATTATAAAGGTGGCCATAGACGTAAAAATGACGATCTTTCTTGGAAAAAATCTTGCCAAGAAAGATTGTTAGTTTCCATACTCATGTATAGAGCTGAATCGTCAGATATACAGGTAGAAGCAATAGAATTATACCTGTACCTGACGATTCAGCAAAGGCACCCGAACCAAATTTTCCATCTGGGCCGATTGACGAGCCAACCAATATCCAAATCTTCTACCGATATCGGTCGGCTTATCTCCTGCCATACACTCACCGAATATAGTGCGATAAGTTGTTTTGTACGATATAATCGGTGTGTCTATGGTCACCTTAAGAAGGAAACGGTATGATTTTATAAAATACAGACCATGCCAAACAAACTTGTTTTCTTTTAATGATGTAGTAAGTAGCACTTGGCCAGTTAGGTTGCAGTAGATATGATCTACTAGACTTTTGATGCAACATACCTTTCCTAAATGAAGGTTTCACTTGTGGGCTCTTAAAGGGCATATTAGCAAAGCATTAAAAGTGAACAAACTCTGTTTTACCCTTTGATAGATATGCCCCTAAAAAGTGAATAGAGATATGAAATTACCCTCTGGTGAAATGTGTTGATGTGTTTTTATTCTTTTATAAATAAACCCCATGGTGCTTGTGTTATATATAGAATAAGAGTTTTAATATATGTTAATAATCTTAAACTTAGAGGTTCTGTGAACTTCCTTTCACTTGATTGGTCCACTAAAAGACTGGCCATTCTCATCTAGGTTGTGTTTCACTGCACTCTGATACAGTATTTGTTCAGAAGACAAGAACTAAATATAATGATTGTACATGTACTTACCAGCTAACATTCATTATAGGAATAAAACAGCTTTGTATAGATTTCCAATTTATACACACCCCAGAGACCAGATTGACATGCAATATTGCATGATAAACCATACTTCCTTCCTGCAGTTTTAATCCTTTTTCTCCTTAATTGAATGTCGATGTATAAATCTGCTCCAATGATCATTGATCAAAAATATGTTCTGCGGAATTCTTCAATGTCTTTTGAACATCAGCAATCTTATATCGCATCTTATTTTCAAAAAAAAATAGAAATAGCATACAAGGCAAAATTGTTTTATATTTGATCCTCAAAACAAGAAAATATAAAAGGTAAATGGGACAAAAACTAGTCCAAATGACAATGGACTTTCAGATTAATGCATTAGTAACTATTGGTGTTATGTGCTTTTTTGGCCACATATGCCACACAGTTGAGAATTTCCCAATTAAAAAATTACATTTTTGTTGATTGAAGTTCCATAGCAGCTGTCATTCAGATTTCTAAGTTTTTGCAGACAGTTGCTTGATGAAGCAAGGTTTCTAGGATTTGGATGAATTTTAACACTTTTTGCGAGATTCGGACCATTGGTACCCATTCTACCCTTGTTTGTCATCATCTACCAATTTAAGTCTTCAGTGCAATGCCTTATTGAAAATGAAAAGCTTTTTTTTATTATATCAATTAACATTACAAACTACTTGTGGCCCGACATTAATTAAATGTTTAATCTTACTCTTGCCCAACATGTTTTTATCTAGCATGACATGCCTCAAAGCAAATTTTTTCGTTTAATAATCAATATCTATGCATAACATAATTCGGTTGCAAATATATTTAACTAGCGGTTAGGGACAGAAATACCTGTAAAGATACTCCCGATGGTTTATTGTTGTAAACAATAATGCAATAGCTGTTGTCTCATTTGTAAATCTGTTGATGGCATCTAACAACCAGTTCTCTCAAGGTGATATAGAGAATTTACAGCATGCCCGACCTTTTGTGACATTGGATAGTCTTTGTGATTACATCAATGCAGCAAATCACATTTCAGAACCTGACCTTGTAGTACAGCTATAAAGGTTTACTTCTTGTGTCCAATTATGTAGTTTGAGTTGGCATCTCTCCTCATTCCTGTTATTTTATTTTTATGTTTGACCCTGGCTTGTTTATGGTTTTACATTTTCTCTGCGTATTCAATCCTATATCTAAAATACCCTGGATTAGGGATGTAGCGAACGTCGGAAAAAAAGTTCGCGAACATATTCGCGAACTTGCGCAAAAATGCGAGCGGTTCGCGAACGGTTCGCGAACCCCATAGACTTCAATGGGAAGGCGAACTTTAACATCTAAAAAAGACATTTCTGGCCAGAAAAATGATTTTAAAGTTGTTTAAAGGGTGCAACGACCTGGACAGTGGCATGCCAGAGGGGGATCAAGGGCAAAAATGTATCTGAAAAATCTGCCTGTGTGTGCTTGGAAGAGATAGTGTAGGGGGAGAGCTGTTAGTGATTTCAGGGACAGATGATAGTAAGTTTGCTGGCTAGTAATCTGCTTGATACTGCTCTGTATTGGAGGGACAGAAGTCTGCAGGGATTTGAGGGACATTTTAGCTTAGGTAGCTTTGCTGGCTAGTAATCTACTGTTCTCTTTAAACAACTGCCATACGTTGACCTTGTAGGCATTGTTTGCCCAGTTTTTTTGGACGCAGCCACTGAAGCACAGTTGCCAGAAAAAATATGCCATATAAATGCTGAAAATAGTCATTTTTCGCCATACGTTGACCTTGTAGACATTGTTTGCCCAGTTTTTTTGGTTGCAGCCACTGAAGCACAGTTGCCAGAAAAAATATGCCATATAAATGCTGAAAATAGTCATTTTTTGCCATACGTTGACCTTGTAGGCATTGTTTGCCCAGTTTTTTTGGTCGCAGCCACTGAAGCACAGTTGCCAGAAAAAATATGCCATATAAATGCTGAAAATAGTAATTTTTCGCCATACGTTGACCTTGTAGACATTGTTTGCCCAGTTTTTTTGGTTGCAGCCACTGAAGCACAGTTGCCAGAAAAAATATGCCATATAAATGCTGAAAATAGTCATTTTTTGCCATACGTTGACCTTGTAGGCATTGTTTGCCCAGTTTTTTTGGTCGCAGCCACTGAAGCACAGTTGCCAGAAAAAATATGCCATATAAATGCTGAAAATAGTAATTTTTTGCCATATACGTTGAGTCAACGTATGGCAAAAAATGACTATTTTCAGCATTTATATGGCATATTTTTTCTGGCCTCTGTGCTTCAGTGGCTGCGGCCAAAAAAACTGGGCAAACAATGCCTACAAGGTCAACGTCGTTGACCTTGTAGGCATTGTTTGCCCAGTTTTTTTGGCCGCAGCCACTGAAGCACAGAGGCCAGAAAAAATATGCCATATAAATGCTGAAAATAGTCATTTTTTTGGTCGCAGCCACTGAAGCACAGTTGCCAGAAAAATTATGCCATATAAATGCTGAAAATATAAATTTTTTTGGTTGCAGCCACTGAAGCACAGAGGCCAGAAAAATTATGCCATATAAATGCTGAAAATATAAATTTTTTTGGTTGCAGCCACTGAAGCACAGAGGCCAGAAAAATTATGCCATATAAATGCAGAAAATATGCATTTTTTTGGTCGCAGCCACTGAAGCACAGTTGCCAGAAAAATTATGCCATATAAATGCTGAAAATATAAATTTTTTTGGTTGCAGCCACTGAAGCACAGAGGCCAGAAAAATTATGCCATATAAATGCTGAAAATATAAATTTTTTTGGTTGCAGCCACTGAAGCACAGAGGCCAGAAAAATTATGCCATATAAATGCTGAAAATATAAATTTTTTTGGTTGCAGCCACTGAAGCACAGAGGCCAGAAAAATTATGCCATATAAATGCTGAAAATATGCATTTTTTTGGTTGCAGCCACTGAAGCACAGAGGCCAGAAAAATTATGCCATATAAATGCAGAAAATATGCATTTTTTTGGTTGCAGCCACTGAAGCACAGAGGCCAGAAAAATTATGCCATATAAATGCAGAAAATATGCATTTTTTTGGACGCAGCCACTGAAGCACAGTTGCCAGAAAAAATATGCCATATAAATGCTGAAAATAGTCATTTTTTGCCATACGTTGACCTTGTAGACATTGTTTGCCCAGTTTTTTTGGTTGCAGCCACTGAAGCACAGAGGCCAGAAAAAATTAAACCAGTAGGGTTTGCACCCTAGTTTGTAACGGTGGCGGAGGGAGGAGGACGCTAAAGGACAGCTGTGTGTGGAGTCATGAGGCTTGAAGAGAAGGACAGCTGCATAGAAGTCAGAACAAGTCTTCCGGCGTGCAGTAACCCTCCGAGATCCACCCCTCATTCATTTTAATAAAGGTCAGGTAATCTACACTTTTGTGACCTAGGCGAGTTCTCTTCTCAGTTACAATCCCTCCTGCTGCACTGAAGGTCCTTTCTGAGAGCACACTTGAGGCTGGGCAAGACAAGAGGTTCATGGCAAATTGTGACAGCTCTGGCCACAGATCAAGCCTGCGCACCCAGTAGTCCAGGGGTTCATCGCTCCTCAGAGTGTCGATATCTGCAGTTAATGCCAGGTAGTCCGCTACCTGCCGGTCGAGGCGTTCTTTGAGGGTGGATCCAGAAGGGTTGTGGCGCTGCCTTGGACAGAAAAACATTTGCATGTCTGACGTTACAGACTGGCCAAAGGGCTTTGTCCTTGCAGGTGTGCTCGTGGCAGGATTACTGGCACCTCTGCCCCTGGAATGTTGATGAGTTCCTGAAGTGACATCACCCTTAAAAGCATTGTACAACATGTTTTGCAGGCTGGTTTGTAAATGCCGCATCTTTTCGGACTTGTGGTATGTTGGTAACATTTCTGCCACTTTATGCTTGTACCGAGGGTCTAGTAGCGTTGCGACCCAGTACAGGTCCTTCTCCTTAAGCCTCTTGATACGGGGGTCCTTCAACAGGCATGACAGCATGAAAGACCCCATTCTCACAAGGTTGGATGCAGAGCTATCCATCTCCGCTTCCTCATTATCAAGGACTGCATCATCCACGGTCTCCTCCCCCCAGCCACGTACAAGACCAGGGGTCCCCAAAAGGTCACCACTAGCCCCCTGGGAAGCCTGCTCCTGTTGGTCCTCCTCCTCCTCCTCCACAAAGCCACCTTCCTCCTCTGACTCCACTTCTGGCACCTCTCCCTGCGTTGCAGCAGGTGCCTGGGTTCGTTCTGGTGATTCCGACCAGAAATCGTGCGCTTCCAGCTCCTCGTCACGCTGGTCTACAGCCTCATCTGTCACTCGTCGCACGGCACGCTCCAGGAAGAAAGCGAAGGGTATTAGGTCGCTGATGGTGCCTTCGGTGCGACTGACCATATTTGTCACCTCTTCAAAAGGTCGCATGAGCCTGCAGGCATCGCGCATAAGCACCCAGTAACGGGGGAAAAAAATCCCCAGCTCTGCAGATCCAGTCCTACCACCCAGTTCAAAAAGGTACTTGTTGACGGCCCTTTGTTGTTGCAGCAGACGTTCCAACATAAGGAGCGTTGAATTCCAGCGAGTCTGGCTGTCAGAAATCAAACGCCTGACTGGCATGTTGTAGCGCTGCTGAATGTCAGCAAGGCGTGCCATGGCTGTGTAGGAACGTCTGAAATGGGCCGACACCTTTCTGGACTGGGTGAGAACGTCCTGGAATCCTGGGTACTTGGAGACAAAACGTTGGACTATTAAATTTAACACATGTGCCATGCAGGGCACATGTGTTAAATTGCCCAGTCTCAACGCTGCCAACAGATTGCTTCCATTGTCACACACCACTTTTCCGATCTGCAGTTGGTGTGGGGTCAGCCACCGATCGGCCTGTGACTGCAGAGATGACAGGAGTACAGATCCGGTATGGTTTTTGCTTTCCAGGCACGTCATCCCCAAGACAGCGTGACAACGGCGTACCTGGCACGTCGAATAGCCTAGGGGGAGCTGGGGGTGCACAGGTGTGGAGGAGGAGAAGGAGGACCCAGCAGCAGAGTAAGAAGAAGAAGAGGAAGAAGACGAGGTAGAGAGCGATGGAGGAGTAGAGGTGGTGGCAGAACCGCGTGCAATCCGTGGCGGTGACACCAACTCCACTGTTGTTGTTGAGCTACCCATTCCCTGCTTCCCAGCCATTACCAAGTTCACCCAGTGGGCAGTGTAGGTGACATACCTGCCCTGACCATGCTTGGAGGACCATGCGTCAGTAGTCATATGGACCTTTGGCCCAACACTAAGTGACAGAGATGCGGTAACTTGGCTCTGCACATGTTGGTACAGGTGTGGTATTCCCTTTTTAGAAAAAAAATTGCGGCTGGGTACCTTCCACTGCGGTGTCCCAATTGCTACAAATTTGCGGAAGGCCTCAGAGTCCACCAGCTGGTATGGTAAAAGCTGGCGGGCTAAGAGTGCAGACAAGCCAGCTGTCAGACGCCGGGCAAGGGGGTGACAGTCAGACATTGGCTTCTTACGCTCAAACATGGCCTTCACAGAAACTTGGCTGGTGGCAGATGACTGGGAATGGGAACAGGTGGTCAAGGTGGAAGGCGGAGTGGAGGGTGGTTCAGACGGGTCAAGGAGAGCAGAGGTAGAGCAGTAAGATGCTGGACCAGAAGGAGTGTGGCTTTTAGTTTGCCTGTTGCCTTTGAGGTGTTGCTCCCAAAGTGCTTTGTGCCTGCCGCTCATGTGCCTTCGCATAGAAGTTGTACCTATGTGGCTGTTGGGCTTACCAAGGCTCAGTTTCTGACTGCACTCATTGCAAATTACAATGCTTTTGTCAGAGGCACACACATTAAAAAAATCCCACACTGCTGACTTTTTGGAAGTGTGCGATCTGGCGGTAACAGTAGAAGTTGGCGGCATTGGCGGCAATGGCGGGTGCGTTGGCCGGCTGAACACAGGTGCCGATACATGTTGTTGCCCTACTGATCCCTGCGGGCTGTCCTCCCTGCTTCTTCTAAGTCTTATTCTCCTACTGCCTCTCTGACTCTCCGTCTCTCCATCTGAACTACCCTCCTCTTGCTCTCTTCTACTAGGCACCCACAAAACATCAATCTCCTCATCATCATTCTCCTCAGATGCATCAATTTCTTCTGACACATCACAGAAGGAAGCAGCAGCGGGGACCTCCTCCTCATCACTCATTATGTCCATCTCTGTCGTGTTCTCTGCCAGAATTAAATCTGGTGTAACGTCCTCATCTCCTTCATCTTCTTCTGGCAATAATGGTTGCGCATTACTCAGTTCAAGAAACTCATGGGAAAATAACTCCTCTGACTCCAGTGAAGAAGGGGCACCGGTGGTGGAGGAAGTGTTACGTGGGGTGGCCATAGCAGTGGAGGATGAGGAGGATGTTGTGGTAAAGTTAGAAACGGTAGAGGATGGGGTGTGCTGTGTAAGCCAGTCAACTACCTCTTCAGCATTTTGGGAGTTCAGGGTCATTGGCTTTTTAAAACTGGGCAATTTGCTAGGGCCACAGGATTGCATAGCAGCACGGCCCCTAGCACGGCCTCTGCGTGGCGGCCTGCCTTTGCCTGGCATTATTTTTAAAAAACAACAACAACAAAAACTCAGTTGGTTTTTCTGGAAACGATAATACACACAGCTAGATGGCAGTTTGAAGAAAACAGTGTGCAAATAATGCCTACAAGATCAACGTATACACTACTACAGCGGTGGATACGGATTACGTAAAATATATGAATGCTGCTTGAAAAAAAGTAACTCAAGTGGTTTTTCTAGAGACGATAATATTATCAATATTTAGACAAAATGTGAACAAGCTCACACAGCTAGATGGCGGTTTGAAGAAAACACTGTGCAAATACTGCCCACAAGATCAACGTATACACTACTACAGCGGTGGATACGGATCTCGTAAAATTTATTATGGCTGCTTGAAAAAAGTCACTCCGGTCTTTTTTCTGGAGACGGTAATATTATGGATATTTAGACAGAATGTGAACAAGGTCACACAGCTAGATGGCAGTTGGTTGAATAACACACTGGGCAAAAAATGCCTACAGGGCAAATAATGCCTAAAAGGTCAACTTATACACTACTACAGCGATGGATACGGATTACGTAAAATATATTATGGCTGCTTGAAAAAAGTCACTCCGGTGTTTTTTCTGGAGACGGTAATATTATGGATATTTAGACAGAATGTGAACAAGGTCACACAGCTAGATGGCAGTTGGTTGAATAACACACTGGGCAAAAATGCCTACAGGGCAAATAATGCCTAAAAGGTCAACTTATACACTACTACAGCGATGGATACGGATTACGTAAAATATATTATGGCTGCTTGAAAAAAGTCACTCCGGTGTTTTTTCTGGAGACGGTAATATTATGGATATTTAGACAGAATGTGAACAAGGTCACACAGCTAGATGGCAGTTGGTTGAATAACACACTGGGCAAAAAATGCCTACAGGGCAAATAATGCCTAAAAGGTCAACTTATACACTACTACAGCGATGGATACGGATTACGTAAAATATATTATGGCTGCTTGAAAAAAGTCACTCCGGTGTTTTTTCTGGAGACGGTAATATTATGGATATTTAGACAGAATGTGAACAAGGTCACACAGCTAGATGGCAGTTGGTTGAATAACACACTGGGCAAAAAATGCCTACAGGGCAAATAATGCCTAAAAGGTCAACTTATACACTACTACAGCGATGGATACGGATTACGTAAAATATATTATGGCTGCTTGAAAAAAGTCACTCCGGTGTTTTTTCTGGAGACGGTAATATTATGGATATTTAGACAGAATGTGAACAAGGTCACACAGCTAGATGGCAGTTGGTTGAATAACACACTGG
This sequence comes from Xenopus laevis, assembly GCF_017654675.1. Lineage (NCBI taxonomy): Eukaryota > Metazoa > Chordata > Amphibia > Anura > Pipidae > Xenopus > Xenopus laevis. Next base: position 99,488,410 of record NC_054372.1, read on the forward strand.
GCAAAAAATGCCTACAGGGCAAATAATGCCTAAAAGGTCAACTTATACACTACTACAGCGATGGATACGGATTACGTAAAATATATTATGGCTGCTTGAAAAAAGTCACTCCGGTGTTTTTTCTGGAGACGGTAATATTATGGATATTTAGACAGAATGTGAACAAGGTCACACAGCTAGATGGCAGTTGGTTGAATAACACACTGGGCAAAAAATGCCTACAGGGCAAATAATGCCTAAAAGGTCAACTTATACACTACTACAGCGATGGATACGGATTACGTAAAATATATTATGGCTGCTTGAAAAAAGTCACTCCGGTGTTTTTTCTGGAGACGGTAATATTATGGATATTTAGACAGAATGTGAACAAGGTCACACAGCTAGATGGCAGTTGGTTGAATAACACACTGGGCAAAAAATGCCTACAGGGCAAATAATGCCTAAAAGGTCAACTTATACACTACTACAGCGGTAGTAAAATAAAAAAAGTAAAATAAAAAAAAATGAATATTAAAAAAAAAAATTAAAGTTGGTGCTGCTGAACTACTAGGAGCAGCAGATTAGCACACCAGTCCCACTCCCCAACACTGCTAGACTAATAGCACTGGGCTCTTATAGTAGTAGTAGTAGTAGTAGTAAAACAACAAAAAAATAAATAAAAGCAGTCCTTACAAGGACTACTGTTATTGCAGCAGTCAGCAGATGAGATCAGAAGCAGGACAGCTGCCCACTGCAGCTACATACAGAGCACTGCAGTAGAAGGTAGATTACTAGCCAGCAAAGCTACCTAAGCTTAAATGTCCCTCAAACCCCTGCAGACTTCTGTCCCTCCAATAACAGAGCAGTATCAAAACGATTACTAGCCAGCAAACTTTCAACTGTCCCTGAAATCACTAACAGGCAGCAGCTCTCTCCCTACACTATCTCTTCAGCACACACAGGCAGAGTGAAAAAACGCTGCAGGGCTTCGGTTTTTATAGGGAAGGGGAGTGGTCCAGGGGAGAGCTTCCTGATTGGCTGCCATGTACCTGCTGGTCTGGGGTGAGAGGGCAAAAAAAAGCGCCAACAATGGCGAACCCAAAATGGCGAACGTCGCGCGACGTTCGCGAACTTCCGGCGAGCGCGAACACCCGATGTCCGCGCGAACAAGTTCGCCGGCGAACAGTTCGCGCCATCTCTACCCTGGATTAGTAGTTCGTACTGCAAGTAGAAAACTATTCTCTAGTTGAGGATTATCTAGGGCTCCTCTGCTTACTCTATTCCTGTAATTCCAAATGTATTAAGTAAACTAGCCTTCCTCCTTTCTTGGCTTTTTATACATAAATGCTGGTACATACTGACATACCAAAGTTATATAGACATATAATAATCAATTAAATGTTTTGCAGTGTAAAATGCAGACAACACAACTAGGGATGCACCGAATACACTTTTTTGGTTTCGGCCGAATCCTTTGTGAAAGATTTGGCGGAATATCGAACCGAAGGGAAAAACATTTTTTACTTCCTTGTTATCTGACAAAAAGTCATGCAATTTCCCTCCCCACCCCTAATTTGCATATGCTAATTAGGATTTGGATTTGGTTCGGCCAAGCAGAAGGATTCGGCCGAATCCGAATCTTGCTGATAAAGGTGAATCCTGGGCAAATCCCGAACCGAATCCTGGATTCGGTGCATCCCTAAACACAACAGTCAACGTAAAACAAGCTACTTTGCACCTGGATTATATAAAAGTTCTTTAAATAAAAAAAAAATAAAAAAAACAAATAAATGTGATTAAACTCACAAAAGTGGAGAAGAATAAGAATTCTATGTCTGTGTGCCTAAGCACCTTGTGCAAAGTGCCATGCATTTTGCATTTTTGCTCCCTTGGAAATTTGTTTCTAGTGAACATTTTGTTATGCTGGATCATTGTATAAATCCATTGTTACTGAGCTGGAGTTTATGCTAATAAATGCCTAATAAAAAGCACAAACAATTACGAAGCCCTCGAAACTCTCTAATTTTTGTGCAAATACAAACAAAAAACCTCTAAAAGCTTGAAATAAAGATTTTATAGCTAGAACCCCTTCTACATGAAGTTTTGTATTAGTGTTTTTCATCTTTTTTCATTTAATAAAGTATCTATTTTAAGTGGTATAGAGTAGTATAATACACTATTTTTATCACTAAAAAAATAATTTGGGAAAACAAGTGAAGTTCATTGTGTTATGTTCTTGTAACGCAACAGCCTTTTTTCCTTGTTTCCATCTTCTATTCTGACTGAGTTCCCTTTTTTCTATTAAAGGAGAGTTAATGCTTAACTAAAGAAGTAGGCTACATTATGTTTTGGGCTTCTGTACCAGTCTCAGAAACCACAGCCCTTTAGCACTGAAGCTCTTTGCCTCTGAAGATGCCCCAGTAGCTCCCCATTTTCTTTTCTGCTGATTCACTGCACATGCTCTGTGCTGCTGTCACTTACTAAGCTTAGGGACCCGCTCACAATATACAGTACACATAGAATATAAATGTCACAATATAAGGCTGATTAATAAATAATACAGATAATTACTACATGGCAACACAGAAACCAGTACAATTAGCACCAGCATTTAATAATCAGCCCTGTAGCATCAACTTATATGACAGGCCAACTTAATTTTCTGCTTGATAATTTGCTACGACCCCTAAGCTTAGCTTCTCAACAGCTGCTCAGAGCCCACTGAGCATGTGAGTGTCATGGACATTTTCCACAATGGTGACCCCCTGAATCGTTGCTGCTATTGAGAAGCTGAAACTTTAGGCTGGTGGAATAAGTCCAGTATATAAAATATGTCATTTTTAGATTAATACATTTGCAATGATTTCTAATTTCTTTTTTTTTACTTACTTATTTTTTTCAACACTTGAATACTACTACATAAATGTTTTCATAAACATCTCTTTATTTATCTCTGTATCTCTCTTCCTGTTTTTTTTTTTTCTTAAAGTGTCACATCACCTTTAAATTAACTATTATTATGTTGTGTAAACACATATTTTTTCTTCCCTTTTTATAATATCAGCTCTACTTTGTAACATTTAATCAACATCAACTGTTTATTTTTCCCCCTCGAAAGCAGGCAGTGTTTGAGCAGACTGGAAGTTGAATAGGAAAGGGCCTGACCCAAAAGGCAAACCTTTAATTAAATTCATGCGTGCTTGATTTAACAAATTTTAGGTAGGATATCTCCTGTTAACTTGTGGCATCTGTTGCAGATAAAAAGTCCGATACAAACACTTTCCGCAACAAAATGTATGCAGTTACACAAATGTTACCATTTCTCACATTCGAAAACTTCAGCATCACAATGAATTGAATTCGAAAAGACTTTGCATTACTTTTTATAACAGATGTATTGAATTGAATCTGGCCCAGTGTAGGATATTCCCCAGAATTCCAGTATTATGGCATATGCCTGCAGAATAGCATGTTGCACAACTTGTTTTCAATTTACCAATGTGAGTGCATATTACTGTCCACTGTGGCAGAATGTATGCAAGTTGCAGTCCAATTTTGTCTTCTTGTGAATGATGCACTTTACACATGCTGCTGGATTATTATGGATAATTATGGCATTATAATGTTATCTCCAAGATGCAAGATAACTGCATGTGTAGGTGCAACATGCTAAGTGAACCTTGGAAGCCTCACGTGGGCTGCTGTTAATTCCACGACTTTTTTGGATCTATGCATCCTACATTAGAGTTAAGCTCAAGTACTTAGGAGTGTATACAGATACTTGTAACAGTGTGTGTAAAATATGCCCCATTTCATGCTTTGCACTTGGTGCTTGTCTTGAAATAAGACCACAGCTTTTAGATACACAATGCTACATCTTTAACCTTTTTAGTGTCATCAAATATAGAATCTACTGTGTCTGCATAAAAAGAACTTTGCCAGCACTTGAGATCCTAAAGGTGCAGTTCATCTTTGTTTTGTAAGTGTTTATATAAACGCAAGGCAAAGCTTAAATAGCTGTCCACCAGCATGTAAACATTTAAATATGCATTTAATTTTATGCCATTCTTTTATAAAGCTTTAAAAAGGTAAATTATCACATAGGGGCAGATTTATCAAGGGTCGAATTCTGAAGTAATGGGTGTTTTTTTGAACTCCCATAACTTTGAAAATCAAATTAAAAACGACCAATCGAAATCTATAAAAAAAAAAATCAAAGTTTTTTTTTTTGGCCAATTAGGTCTAGTCGAATTCGATTCAAAGTTTTTCCAAATCCACCAATTGACTCCTAATGGGTTCTAGGAGGTCCCCCATAGGCTAAAACAGCAATTCAACAGGTTTTACATGGCGAATGGCCAAAGTTGAATATTTAAAGAGACAGTACACAATACATGTCGATATTCGAATTTTCTAATTTTTTTCAAATTCGAATCGAATTTGGACTATTCCCTAGTACACAAAAATTAGCTCGAAATTAGAATTTTTCTCATTCGAATTTTCACTTCGACCTTTGAAAAAGCTGGCACATAATGTCAAAATAATATTACGTACAATTTTTATTTTATCAGGCACGCAGGAAGAGCACAGAACAGGTGAAGTTAACTGTCATCTAATATCACATATCCTGTTCTACAGCTCTTCCTTTCTCTATGTCTAGCAAGTGTGTAAAACTCTTTGCCCTTCAGATGTTGTGAACTACAACCTAGCAAACATATTGAGTAAAGGTCCCCATAGACGCAACGATTTTTTGTCCGACACCTGTCAGAAAATTGATCGGCCAGGTTAAAGAAAATTTATCGGTCCCAGTGCAATCTATCTATGTTTGCAGGGTCAAGCAGGCAGCTACCCTTCAGTTTTGCTTGCAATATCGCCTGAAATGGTCTTTTTAGTTGATGGACAAATCGTACATTTAAATGATCGTTTTGAGATAATCGTGGTCTCACGATAACGAAAAGATCTTTTAAAGATCTTTACATCTATGGCCAGAATCTCTAGCCTAAAGAAATGACCACCTGAAAATACAGACTGGAGCTTTGTCAAGGACCGCTGGAATTGATTGTGGTTTATGGGTTAGTCAGGAACTTCAATCAGTTAGGGAAAACTAGATAATTTCACACCCTGGATTTCAAATACCTTTTACAAGAAGCCAGGCATTTGTCTATTAGCTTGCCCATACAAATCCAATAGTTGTAATGACAAATGTTTATTAAACAAAATCTAAGAACTGGATCTAAGAGCACACACCTAGGTTGCAATATGCACGTCACATCCTCCAACGCTGGACAAGATACTCACTCCCCCCCCCCCCCCAGCTTTTCAATCAGATAAACAAAGGAAGCCTCCTGCGGCTGCTGGGGAGATTTTGTTTTTTTCTTGAAAAAAGTTCAATTTATCATGTAGGCACCTGAGGGCTGACCCCCCTTAACCTGCCACCATATATATATTGAAATGAAGTCCGCACTCACTGGTCTTAAAAGTAAGTAAAGTAAAATAATTATTTGAATTTATTACCGGGAGATTAACGTTTCGGCTAGCAATCTAGCCTTTCTCAAAGAAAGGAGAGGGAGAGAAAGGCTAGATTGCTATTTGAAATGTTAGTCTCCAGGTAATCAATTGAAATACTTATTTTTGCCTTTTAAGATCTGTGAGTGCAGACTACATTTCAATATGAATAATACTGTTGCAGTTTTGCACCCAGGCACGTCTACATTATTTTTTCTAGAGTGCCAGCATCTCTGTGGACTATCACAGCAGTTATCCAGCACACTTTGTACACTTAACTTTGGACTATACATAGATAGAAATATGGCACTGGATACAATACAACAGTCACTTATAAAATTGAGGGATGTGAAATCATAAAGAATTATGACTTCACATATTATATTATGTATATTATTTATACATAATATGCTGAGCAGATATGGACAACTTTAGTCAAATAATCAAGGTTTTAATTGTTTTAATCCTTAAAGTTTTGGCTTATTTTTATTTTTTTAATTGATTATTATTTAAATAGAACTCACACATTTACACAGTGTTTAACAGAGATTATAAATCATTCAGACATCAGTCCTTATCCAAGTGAAGCTTACAATCTAATGTCAGTTTTATCAGGAGCCAGTTAACCTATCTGTATGTTTTTAAAGTGTAGGGGGAACCAGAGTACCCAGAGTAGTAGCAGGTCCTGCTGAATTGGTAGCTGTCCAAAACTGAATCCATATTATGCAATGCTTTCAACTTTCATTAAAATTGGCTGTTGGTCCTCTCATAGCAGGCCCAGACTCTGCCCCCAGTCTGTGGGTTCTGGCAAATGGCAGAGGGGTTGCTGTAAGATGCCATAGAAAATGACTATAAGTGGACTGGTGGGGGGCTGTTTGGGCCACTGTATACTTGGAATGCCAGGGCCTATTTTGAATCCCAGTCCAGACCTGCCTGATTGGCTAGTGGGCTGATCAGACAGATACTCTAGGACTGGCCACACACTTGTTTTGAACCTCAGGAAGTGAAAAGGAGAAGCAACTCCTCTCATCTGCTGAGGCACCATGTATCCACATGGGCAGTTTGAGTTATCTATTTGGATGGACCAACTATAATATGACAGGATCACTGTAGGTAGTATAGCTATTATAATACTCATGCTTTCTATACACACTTTCCTCACAAATGCCTTTCTTGGTAACTTTACGAACCAAATTTCCAGCTTTCAAACTAAAAATGTGGCTCTTTTAGAGAAGAGAATGCAATTATTGTGCTTCTCTGCACTAGAGTCATGGACCGCCCAACCCCCTTCTGCTCAAAAAGGTGAGCATGGGGAGAGGGGCAGAAGCAAGCAGCCTTAGATGGCAAAGGGCCAGAATCGCCACTGGGTATACAATCTGATATCCAGAAACCCATTATTCAGAAAGCTCAGAATTATGGGAAGGCCATCTCCTATATACATTTTAATAAAATAAATCAAATTTTAAAAAATTAATTCCTTCTTTCTTTACCATGCAAGTACCTTGTACTTGTTCCCAAGGAAGATATAATTAATCTTTATTGGAGCCAAAACAATGCTATTGGGTTTAATGAATGTTTAGATTATTTTTCAATAGACTTATGATATGGACATCCAGATTATGGAATGCTAGGTCCTGAGCATTCTAGATAACAGGTCCCATACCTGTATAATGATTTAAATATGCATAGGACGAGCCCCAAATCGATATGGCAGCTGTCAATGTGCTTTTATTTATTTATTTTTTTTATAAATTTGGATGTCTGCAACATTTGATTGCATATTGAAAATAAACAGTGAACAATATTACAAACTAAAAGGCACTAATGGGATACTATTGATCTTTTGAGCTGCACATCATGTAGGTGGAATGATCACTTCTTATACAATACTGAACTAAATACAGTTAATGCTCCTGCCTATACTCTATATATATATATATATATATATATATATATATATATATATATATATATATATATATATATATATATATATAGACAAATACAAGATTCCTCTGCACTCAACCCATTATCAATATATTTAAGACAGCGACATTTTGTGCATACTGCTACTGAAAAATGCCTTACCCTTTAAACAAAACAGGGATTGTTTGTCCATATATTGCAATATATTTAAGCTGGCCAACTACGTCAAAGTCATCCCATATCTGGCCAGTCCTATGCTCAATTTTCATCTGATTCATTAAGAATTCTATGGTTTAATTATACATTTTATAAAAGGGACGAATACGTTTTACCTGCAACTTACTAGCTGCTTTCAAAGTAAAACTCCCAAACTTGGCTGCCCTTTTATTAGACACCATTGGGATCACCTGACTATAGTTGGAGGGGGTGGGAGCTACAACATGGAGCTGGTCACTGCTATATATATATATATATAAAAAAATAAAAATAAAAAAAATATATATATATATATATATATATATATATATATATATATATATATATATATATATACTGTATATATATATATATATGCAAGTGCCACAATTTTTTATAAACTGGGATGTAAGGACTCACTCACAGGAACTGCTGGCAATCACGCAACTAGAGTTGCAACACTAAACTACAACTGCAGTGCTGTGGTTGGTGTAGAAACACCCAGTCTTACTTTCTGTATTCAGGTTCAAACACCTCTACCAGCTAATCTAATAATTCAGGGCCCCTACAAACCATCACTTTCAGTTTTAAAGGTGAGCAGTAATTCTGAGGGCAGTGGCTGCAGGGGGACCAGGAGGCATAGTGGCACCATGAGGCCCTAATTCATGTACAATTTCAATAAATATTGGTAAAACAGGTCAACCTCTGGACATTTTGTGCATCTGAAAAATAATTTGCTGTGGGGCCCAGTAATATCTAGTTACGCCACTGTCTGAGTGAACTACTAATAGTATTTTAAGAGACATCCTACTGCCTGCATATAGCTTTTGGAAATAAATGTTTTTGTGACTTTTCTTCTATTCCTGCTGAGTAAGGCATTCTCCTGCCAGCTAAGGGGTGATGCTAGGAATTTATTTCAGCTAATGACGGCTAGATGCTGGGAGTTGCTGATCTTTAATACATCTCTTGACAGAGGACAAAGGTTTGTTTTAAAGCTAGTGATACCAACGTGTTCCTGTAACAACCTAGATTGTGACAGTAACACTTTTACAAAGAGCACTAACAGACCAGCAGAAACATAAAAGTATCTACATTCTTTATTTTGCTTTCAACTAGGGTTGCCACCTTTTCTGCAAAAAAATACCGGCCTTCCTATATTCTTGCCATTTTTCTCTATTAATAACATTGGCATCAAGCATCATTTTTACCGGCCAGGCCGGTAAAATAGCGGCCAGGTGGCAACCCTAATTCCAACAGAGCATTCAGCAGACCCATACTGGAATTCAGGATAGGTCCTGGCATACAGCAGCCCCTCCAACATTTGCCATAATGTACATGTAGAGAGTGAAATTCTGAAATAATTTGCAATTTGCTTTCATTTTTTATTATTGAAGGTTTTTGAGTTATTTAGATTTTTATTCGGCAGCTCTTCAATTTGCATTTTAAGCAATCTGGTAACTAGTGCCCAAATTACCCTAGTAACCATGCATTGATTTGAATAAGAGATTGGAATATGAATAGGAGAGGGTCTGAATAGAAGAATCAGTAATAAAAAGTAGCAATAGCAATACATTTGTAGCCTAAGGGTAGGGACACACTGGACGATTTGTCGCCAACGTTTTTAAAAAGCAAATCGCGGCGACATATCGCTCGTTTTGTCTCTGAACAAAACCAAATGAAAGACGCCAGCTCCTGTGCCCACAGCGCGTTTGTGAATCGCCTGTAGCTCCAAAACGCACTGAGACCCTTTTCCAAGCGATTTATCAGAAATAGCATGTACTTAGAAAAGCACTGAAATCTCCTAGACACGCACACACATACAGATAAGTAGCAGCAATTTTATTCAAATTACAATGCGAACGCAATGACGCAAGAACGCAAGAACGTAAAGACGCCAGGTTACAGCGGGAAGCACAAACCGTTTCCGGTTTGGGTGGAGCACGTACCGCACAGAGTAATGGGATACAAATCGCTCTGTGCCAATAGTCGCTGTGAATCGTCTGTTCAAAAAAGACGATCGTCTTGTCGCCGCGATTTACTTTTTTAAAACGTTGGCGACAAATCGTCCAGTGTGTCCCTACCCTTACAGAGCATTTGTTTTTTGAGAAGGGGTCAGCAACGCCCATTTGAAAGCTGCAAAGAGTCAGAAGAAAAAGACAAATAACTATAAAACTATAAACATTAAATAATGAAAACCAATTGAAAAGTTGCTTAGAATTGGTCATTCTATTAAGATGATAATACTGATAAAAATCAGAGTGTTATTGTGTATAGTACTTGTTATTGTTAATAATTATAATTGGTGCTTATATAAAACTAGAGTATAAAGTTATCACAGCAGGAATGATCCAATGTGGAATAAACATCTAAAGGAAAGACAATACCTGTGTAATAATCATTTGGATTGAAATGAACTTCTATCTGAAGAAGCGGACTCATTGAATTTAGCTGTGAAAGTGCCAGTGCTTTATTAATACTACAACAATGATGTTGATGATTATGTAATATGCATATTGAGAACAATAGAATAAAGAAAACCGAGCAATGGCAGACAAAAGGAAACAAAAGAAGAGATGCTAGTAGTGGTTCAGGGAAATTAAAGTTATTTTGGAAATAAAAGAGAGAAGTTGGGTTCCTGTGCAGATGTAAGGGATGTGAGGAGCCTGGGGTTTGGGCTGCATCTGGGGACACCTTGTGATGTTTCACAGAACAGGACATGATCTCACATGGCGAGAAGAGTCCTTTAGTCCCTAATCATTTCACGGTTGCTTCGGATGTTTTTTTTTCTGTCCCTCTCCTAAAACGTTTAGTTTCAGCTCACTGATCAGCTGCAAAAAGCACTGCAGGGAGCGGAAGGCTTGAATTATTCCAACCTGCAAGCAGCCCCCTCAGGCGAGAAGAAAAGAAAGGAGGGGAACTACAAGTGAAAAAAAAGTAGAAACTTTATCCCCCAACTCTGTCTGCATCAACAAGTAGTGAAAATTCAGCATGGAACTAGACAAAAACTACATGCTTCCCAGAACTTCTGGCAGAGCAGGTAAGGAAGGAGCAGCGCTAATTCAGCACCGACTGTTACACTGACCTACTGTGGGGGTTCCTCTTGCAACGGTTTCCAGTACCTGTCTGTGCCTGCTGTGAAAGGGACACGTGTCTTTGTATGTGGGGTATCACTGTATACAAATATTGCTAATTGCATAATTAAGCTAAATATATATAGCCATAGGGCTGATGGATAGATAGATAGATAGATAGATAGATAGATAGATAGATGATAGATAGATAATGAAGAGAGAGAGAGATAATGGAGAGAGAGAGAGAGAGAGAGAGAGAGAGAGAGAGAGAGAGATGATAAAGAGATATATAGATGGACAGATAGATAGATAGATAGATAGATAGATAATATATATATATATATATATATATATATATATATATATATATATATATATATATATAATACACAAAAGCCATGAATATCTTGTAAATTATTTCCTTATAAACGGTGAGTTCTGATGTCATCAGTTATAAACGGTGAGTTCTGATGTCATTTCTGTCACATGACTCACTGAAACTTGTGTATTATAATAAATAAAGTACCCCCAGTTGCAAAATATGAGGATATTAGAAGTTACCTCGGAGTTCCATGACCTGTATAAAAACACTCGGCCTTCGGCCTCGTGTTTTTATATGGTCATGGAACTCCTCGGTAACTTATAATATCCTTATATTTTACAAAAGGGGGTACTTTATTCACTATATATATAGTATATATATAGAGAGAGAGAGAGAGAGAGAGAGAGAGAGAGAGAGAGAGATAGAAATAGATAGATAATTGAGAGATAAATGATAGATAGATAGATAGATAGATAGATAGATAGATAGATAGATAGATAGATAGATCGATAGATAGATAATAGAGAGATAGATACAATGATGGCAGACCGAAAGATACCAAAAACCAAATAAATAATTGACCTATTAGATATCTACAGTTACATTTCAGCACGTGCCATCGCTATATCTATGTGCAGTATGCAGTGTATGAAATCTATCTATACACACACGCTTTTATCACTATATAAAAATCAGCTGGCATCTTAGGGCATTTTCTATGTGTTTTCCAATTTGTAAAATACTTACTGTAACCCATTGTCTTTGTATGAAATATATGTGTATATGCAAATATTTGCAATGTGTGTGTTTAAAACGGAATATACGTACACTTTGCTTCTGTGCAAGCCCTGGTGCAAGTATGTAAAGGCGTTTCGCTTTACGCCTAGGCTTTGGTAGAGCAATATCAATATCGCGCTTTTGTGACTGCGCATTATTACAGATACCCAATTGGCCAGCAGGACAGGTAGCAGAAGATACTTCTCATTTGGTGGATGAGGCGGTTAATAGGATAGAGGGAAGGGAAAATAAACGTGCCATTTCTTCTTTCTATTGTTATACCCTAAAATGTTCAGTATAACCCGATTCTGCAACGTAGCAGAAGAACTGACGTATTCATTTGTTAACTGTAGTGAGAATTGTGTAAAGGTGTTACTTTTGGGACCATCTACAGCTCCTCTTGTGGCCCCTGAGCACTGAGAGGGTGTGACGCTGTAAATTGATGGTTAGGGCACCAGTCATTGGGTATCATCTTGGAAGAGTTTCTTCCTTCATAATCTTGGCTCTCAGACTGACGGTTAATGCGATTCTTGGGCGATCGATAGTCTAATCGCCTGAATAATCGCTTAATCGATAAACAATTTCATCCATGTTTCAAGGGCGAAGATTGCGCAGAAGAATAGAGAGAGTGGCCCCACTAGATTAGGAAAATGAGATCTGATCTTTCCTCTCCTGGCTTCTATTGATCGAGAGGATGAGAGGGACAAGAAGTAGCCTGTCTCTTCCCAGTTGCCTTCTCACACACACTGCGCAGCCTGCATTCCAATGGGCGCCCGCGTTATTGCGCTTCCTTTATTCAGGGCACAGAGGAGTCAGGGACAGACTCTGACCAGCTGGAGTAGGCATGGCAGTAGCTTCCATTATAAGCTGCTCAACAATCTTTAGATCATCATTAAAAGGGCTAGGGGAAAACATAAAAAAAAATTGGGCTACATTTAGTAATATGTCTTGGTAAAAAATGTTTAAACAAAGGGTTCATCTTAGTGTTGTGTTCCAAATGTGGCTCCTGTTTAACCCTTTGTACTAAATATAAACTTATCTGGTACCTGCCATGCAAAATGAAACCTGCAGCTCCCACTGCTGTAATATTCGTATTATTATATGAGTCCCTGACTGACACCTTCAGGAGAGCAGGTGGCTATACATTTGTATGATATTAAGCGCTTTCAAATTGGGGGCTACTTGGAGTTCTGCAATAAAAAAAAACAGTGCTGGCGGCTCAGCAAAGATTTTGTTTTCACTACAACTCAATTACCATTGTTACAATGTACATTCTAAAAAGTTTTCCTTCAATTCATAATGGAATTACTGTGTAGCAGGAATAGAAATGTAAGAGGAACCAGGTGGTTTGCTAAACAGTTCAAGAGGGTCCATCAATGAACGAAAATGGAATTCTAAACAATTTTCCAATGAACAGTATTTACAAATATTCAATCATTTTAAAGCGAATTCACTCTGGCTGGTTTAAATTCTTCTGGTTCTGATTCATGAAACAATGTAGCAGACGCAACTTGAAAAATTCTAAGTAAGGTCTTTTGGAAAGTGATTTAGAATTCTGTTTTCTTTCATTGTGCAGAAAAAAAGGGCGAAGGCTCATTTAAATCAAATGCATTAACACAGTTATTTAAATAAAATATATTATTGGGTGGGGTTTTTTTTTAATGTGGATTTATGTGAAATCACTAATGCTTAGGGGCAGGCCCACGTCTCTCTAAAAGCACAAAGCACTGGAAGGGCAGAAAAGGGTCATAGCCCACAGGCTGCGACCTGGAAGAACTGATTCGACCCAGCAGTTCCACTGCCACTGGATACTTGTCCCCAACACTGGGCAGACTGTGTGCTACACAGCGACTGCGTTAATGGCCTTCATATCGCCAAAGTGGAGCTTTTTGGATGTACCTATCAGCTCTCACTGTGTCTACTGGGAAAGGAAAGCTGTGCCAGCTTAAAGCATGGTACTTTACAGTAACAAACAGCAGGATGGACCCAACCTATTGGGATGTAAAATCCTTTGTCTCCCCTGATTATATTTGACTTATTGTCGCATCTCTACTCCCTTCTAATGTGTGCGCCTAGCTCTGTCATCTTCCTCCTCTGCATGTGTCAGTCAAACATCAGCCCATCTAGTTAGATCTCTCACTGCCTGGTCTAGTGCAACTGCCAGCTAGTTACTAAATTCTCCCCAGTGGCAGACAATAAAACTGAGCTTTGGGTGACCCGGTTCCTATAATCAACGAGCAATCCACAGCAGGACTTTGGCAATTGGATGAGGATACACTAAAAGGCTTAGCAAAGTTTAACCACCAGTGTTTAGAACACTTTTGGAAAGTGGATTAAAGGAATTGACTGCGAAGCTTCTTTTTCCAATAAACTGCATGTATGGCCTCTCTCTATTCCCCTTTGGGGCAAATTCTCACTTCATTTTATATAAATAAATCTAGCAGAGCTAACAGGCTTTACCAGCAAAATCAATTGGCATTAAGGCAGTTTTCACAGGGATTAATTAGTTGTAAAGATACAATCCCCTGAATAAACTCTATCAAGCCCCCATACATCTACTCCCAGAATTATACCAACACAGCTCCATAATCTTATTATATGAACAGTGTAGGATCTGCTGTGATTCATTTCTTGTATTCAGAAGAGCGCAGTGCAGAATAACATCTGCCCCATCAATTTATTCGTGTATGTTTCTGTTTAACGCTTCTCTTCAGAACCTCTGGCTCATTGGAATAGGTATAGTGTACGCTCACTCTCTTACTCACTTATGATACTCACATGGCATTCATTCGCACTCACACAGTGTTTGTACAATCTGATTGTTAAAAGGACTATACCAAGCAGGACATCCATGGGGGCTAGGGTGCAGCTTTAAGACCCCATTGTTTCAAGGCCAATAAAGTTCAGTATATTACAGCGCCAACCCCCCCCCAATAAAAATGCCACACTGTTACAGGGCCCCCAAGAAAAAAAAGAAATTTTGGATGCAAGCCTTGTATA